>NW_027456752.1:0-176792 GCF_040206685.1 Ascaphus truei | reverse complement strand
TCTTCTCTCATTAGAGGTTCGGGCCCATGCGATCGCGTATACTGAGCTGCGATAGCCCGTTCAGCTCGGCAAGTCCTGGTCAATTTACTTTTCCCAGCCGCTCCTGGCAGCACCCATGACAGGGGCTCATCTGATTCTACCGGGTCATCCAACCCTGCTGATCCCTTTGGTGGTAATAAGGCCTTCCTGTATGCGATCCCACCTTACCCTTAGGGCCCTAAGGTATGCATCATCATCAAAATCTCCGGGAGCCCACCAGTGATTAACCACCCCCTCCCTCTCTAGCAGGAAATGAGTGCGGTCGATCCAGGCGACATACCCCTCGTATAATGGTGCCCACCACCTAGTCTCCCTTGCTTCCTAGGAGCTAGGTTCTATCGGCTCCTCCTCATCATCAGGGCTGCCCGAGGATACCCCTGAGGTACCCTCAGATCTCGCAACCCCCCTTTCCTTTCTCTGCGACCAATGTCCACCATCACGACTCAGCGCGCTAACAATGGAACCTCGGGGTGAAACTCTCCCTCCACCCTCCGATCCATCATCAGATGTTCCCCAGTCCAGGCTTCCAGTCCGTTCGGTGATAGGACCCCGGGAATCCCCTGACATACCCAGACTAGATGTCGACCCAAAGGGACAGGTGACAGGGACGGGGGTTTGAACTAGGGCCTTGGGGCTAACCCTGGGAATGGACGGGGTTGGGGGACGGGAATGGACGGTAGGTGCCGGCAGGGTCACAGCCTGCTCTTCCGTAACACCGGACTCACGTGCACCATAATGTCCATTCGATTCATCAGGTAGCGGGTCCTCTCGAGCTCCGATTCGAGCGCCCCGCTGTGTCGGCTGTCCATAGAGGATCGACTTCCCCTGGTCGACTGTAGAGGCGCCACTGCCTCCCACTTGACACCGCTCTGGTCGTCCGGAAATGCCTCTGGATCCGCACGTGCTGCGATGCCATCTTGGGTTGGGTCCCCAAGCGAGACCTCTTCCTCCACGAGGATATCCGGCAACGCCCTTCTGCTGTGCGGTCCAGCTTGACCCTGGTTCCGCTCTTCGCTCGCTTCCAGCTCCGGGATCTGCAGTGAGCACGGAGTTAACCTGCTGCTCCGCGGGGTCGGGGTGGACCGACCTCCTTCCGATCCGCTAGTCACCACGGCAGTGGGACTCCGGCGATCGGGTTGTCGCGGCACTGGAGACACACGGCTCCGTGTCTCCACACCACGAGGAATGGCGTCTCGCCACGGAATACCAGTAGCATGGTACTCTTCTAGCAAGTCCTGTGCCTCTGCCAGCCTGGCACACTCCTCGTCCGAGGACTCTATTTTGCAGTTCGGTCGGGGTATTCCGGTATGGGACCGTCTAGGGGCTCCTTTCCGGTCACCTCTACGATGATTTGGCTTCTCCGGCTTGAGAACCCGGTCGGGGTTCCGGCTCCACAGGGCCTGCACTTTCCCTCCATAGGGCACCTGGAAGCTCCGCTGCCGACGTCGGGGTAGGATGTCTCATCCTCACGGTTTGTATGGGCACAAAAGTCGTCATGGGCCACATGTACTGCAGGCTACAGTGAGGGCATCGGGCCTCACTGCCCACGGCTCCACCAGGCAGTCTGCACTGCAGGCAGAGACAGACCACTGTCTCCACACCTTCCACTCGGATGATCAGGAAGCCTCCTGGAGCCGAGTAGGGGTGGGGTGGATATTAAGGGACTCTGTTCCACTTTCTCCGCTTGCTCAGCCATGGTCACCAACGTCAGCACTCGTCCTAGCGGTCTGTAGTGATCGATGGCTCTTCGCAACTGAAGTGCAGGGGATGGGGTGATCTGTCCCTTCCCCCCCACTTCCTCCATCAGCATCCGGGGGGAACTTTAGACCACTCCCCCTGGTTGAAACTAGGGGGATGTCTCGCCGCTTTGTAGGCTGACCCAGCACAGGGGCGGAGTGAGTCATAGTCCATGAGGGCGCGGCTCCAGCTTTCGCGCCAAACTCCCCAACTGGGTGGAGTTTCCTCGTTGCCGCCAATCCTGGCCAACAATTTGCAAACTGCAGAGTTGCAAGGCTTTCTGCAGCTGGCCCACGCGGTGTCCCGGGGAACGCGGGAACCGCCATTTTGGTTAGTACTGTCCTTCTTTGTATTTGAGGTAGCATCTGGCTGTTTATTAACTGGTTTGTAACAAAGTCCATTTCGTTCCTCCCATCGCACAAGACTGTCGTTCTCACTATTCTCAGGGGTATCATCCCGAGAACATAGGCATGACAAACACGGCGCAGCCATGGCTTTTACGCCAGTCCATAACAAACACACGAGAGTCTCTCCTGTAGCTTGTTCTCCTTCCTCTTCCCGACATCCTGGACCTTCTGCTCCTTGTAGATCCTCCATTCCGACGGTCACTTCTTGCTCACGGTAATACTGGGTTACTGTACATGGAGCTCCGCTCTGCTGGGCAGCTACCACATCCGTACAATAAACATGCCTTGTGCACCACCTTGTGTACCTAACGTAGATCTGACTCGTGTTGCACTACCTCAGGCTAGGCTCACTCTCTCAGTGTCTGCTGTATCTCCTTCCTCCCAGTCTGTGCTCCCTTTGGTAAGTGATCTGCAATGGCTAGAGTACTCTGGGGCTTCCATGCAGTACTTGGGGCGTCTACCTCTCAGTCAGCCTAGTGCAGACCCTCTCCAGGTTTCCTGACAATTAGTTAACAGTCTACCCATTCAGGCGTCCTACCCCCTAGCGCGACCTCAAGGTGACTCGGACAGCTATAGCCCCCTCTCCAGACCCACTCACTCCTCTCAGGTTCCCAGGGTTCTCCCTGCGGTTCCTTCCCCACGCAGCACAAAGTGGCAGTATACACTTTCCCTGTTTCCAAGCATTTGCCTAGCAAAAAACCTGTCCTGTTGATAGGTATATATATCTCAGCAGCACCTCCAATTGTAACGGGTTCCCCCCCCCCCCCCCCCAATCTCACATTGGCCCGGGTAGTCTAACCAGTCCCCATTACGTGTTCGTGTCTGGTGGTGCACCTGTATGCAACAGGGCTCCTGAGTCTCCCGCTTGATGGTATTAGGGGATGTCATCCAGACAGGCAGCTGAGGTAGTGTGTGCGAGTCCTACCTATATCCAGTACAGCGCCTCCACCTCATCAGGATCTATGCTTCCGCAGGGAGATGGTCCTGGTGAGGAACTCCTTCTTGGTGGTGCCTTGCCACTGCTGAGTAATCTCACACACACAGTGGGGGTATATTCAAACAGGGCATCTTTATTGATGGTGGTATGGGCAAGCTGCCCCTCACAGATAACAGCTCAGCCACTCATCTCCTTGCAGCACTCCATTAGGAAGGTCCCTTCTCTAATAGAGCTGCTTTCCACCTATCCTCTCAGAGAGATTCCCCAGCTTCTCTGGCTGCTGTCAGCTCCTCTCTTGAGCTGCTTTGTCTCTCTCTCAGCTCCTCTAACTCTGCTGCTCTGTTCACTGAGAGGCACGTGAAGGTCTGCAACAGTGTTGCAGTGTCTCCTGCTAGCTGTGAGTCAGTGAGCATACGCAGCAGAGTTAGAGGAGCTGAGAGAGACAAAGCAGCTCAGGAGAGGAGCTGACAGCAGCCAGAGAAGCTGGAGAATCTCTCTGAGAGTAGAGGTGGAAAGCAGATCTATTAGAGAAGGGACTTTCCTAAGGAGAGTGCTGCAAGGAGATGAGTGGCTGAGCTGTTATCTGTGAGGGGCAGCTTGCCCATACCAACCATCAATAAAGATGCCCTGTTTGAATATACCTCCACTGGGTGAGTGTGAAGTTACTCAGCAGTGGATGGCAACACCAAGAAGGAGTTCCTCACCAGGACCATCTCCCCTGCGGAAACACAGATCCTGATGAGGTGGAGGCGCTGCACTGGATATAGGTAGGACTCACACACACTACCCTCAGCTGCCTGTCTGGATGACATCCCCTAATACCATCAAGCGGGAGACTCAGGAGCCCTGTTGCCTACAGGTGCACCACCAGACACGAACACGTAATGGGGACTGGTTAGACTACCCGGGCCAATGTGAGATTGGGGGGGGGGAGAAACCCGTTACATATGTAATAGGTATATGTGCTGATAACCTGGGAAGGAACTGTGGGATTTCCAAGTCCTGGATGCAGAGGGACAGACGGCTACCAAGCTCGGTGCCTCTGGGTCTGTGCCGAGTCCGGACTTTAAAGCCTCAGGGATGCCACGGTGTTAGAACAGGACGTGTGTACTCAAGTAGAACTGCAGTACCCATCCTGGGCTAACACAGGGCTATCCGGCCACCAAGCCCAGAACCCAGACTGTGGAGCCTGGGCAGCGGGGGGGCTCAGTATGCAAAGAGGCAGAGGTGCCAGGTTGGCGCATTACCCTTTACAGACTGAGAAAAGGTGCCCTCCCAACCAGATGTTGGTGAAGGAGACCCTGAAACTAGTGTTGGACCGGGTCCTCATATATAAAAAAAAACAGGTAACGGGTACCCGGCCAAAATCAAAGGTTCTACCCGGCCACCCGGTTACCCGGTTACCCGGTTTGGCACTTACCTGCAGGGTGGCAGCGACATCTAGGATCAGCAGCAGTCCTGCGGCGGTGGCAGCATCAGAGGTGTCTTCAGCCGGCGGGGGAGCTGCAGGAATCACTTCCACGTGACCGGAGCAGGTAAGCAGTGTGTGTGTGAGCCGCCGGGGAACCACGTGACCGGAGCAGGTAAGCAGTGTGTCTGTGAGCCGCCGGGGGAACCACGTGACCGGAGCAGGTAAGCAGTGTGTGTGTGAGCCGCCGGGGAACCACGTGACCGGAGCAGGTAAGCAGTGTGTGTGTGAGCCGCCGGGGAACCACGTGACCGGAGCAGGTAAGCAGTGTGTGTGTGAGCCGCCGGGGAACCACGTGACCGGAGCAGGTAAGCAGTGTGTGTGTGAGCCGCCGGGGAACCACGTGACCGGAGCAGGAGACGGAGCATTCCTATTGGACAGACAGCGGGAAGAGAAGCGCTGCGCTCAGCGGGAAGAGAAAGCGCGCGCTCAGCGGGAAGAGAAGCGCTCGCGCTCAGCGGGAAGAGAAGCGCGCGCTCAGCGGGAAGAGAAGCGCGCGCTCAGCGGGAAGAGAAGCGCGCGCTCAGCGGGAAGAGAAGCGCTCGCGCTCAGCGGAGCAGTAGCTCCGGAGAATAAATCGGATCAGTGCTTAGCAAACTCCCGATCCATTTTGCATGGATGAGGTACAGTGTGCAGTACACACAGTAACAGGATACAGATCCCATAAAGCAGAGTGTATTCCCCATAGGAATACCCCACAGGCGCCCACTGAGACGGGACACTAGTGGCGCTATACGGGAGATTGCCAAAGTACCCCCCCCACGCGTGGGAGAGAGATCAGGGGAAGGAGCACAGGGTAACGTTGGGATTTGCCACCAGATAAGTCTAATGTAAGGTCTGTCCTCGTACGGCGAGCCTTATAAGCAGATGTGAATAACACGCTTGTTTGTACCACAGTATTAGGCCTCGGACATGGTGCAGGGAGCGCTGGGCAGCGGCGCTGGGCAGCGCTGACGCTAGTGCTCTCCTGTCCCTGCATGAGCGTCAGCTCGTGCGCGCTTGTAAAGCCGTGTGGGAGTCAGGCGGGAGGCGGGGCTAGTGCGCCATGTCATGGCGCCGACATCACGGACTGCCATTGGCTTTTGGCAGTCACGTGACGGGCCCTCCACTTCACTCAGCGGCAAAATTTAAACTTGCCTGTCTCCTGCATTTCCACACGCCTCCACACGCCTCCACACGCCTGCGGAAGCGGCTGCTAAAGCCGCGCTGATTACAGATGCAGGGGGTAAGTGCGTCAGCTCAGCACGGTCTTTTTGACCATGGCTCTGGCCTAAAAGTTCCTGGTGCCATCCTTATTCTATCTGCATATCCACGCCCAACCTGCACTGACCCAGCACCCTGACCAGGTCTGAGAGACGGAGTCCAGCCTGCACCCACCCAGCACCCTGACCAGGTCTGAGAGACTGAGCCCAACCTGCATCCACCCAGCACCCTGACCAGGTCTAAGAGACTGAGCCCAACCAGCACCCACCCAGCACCCTGACCAGGTCTGAGAGACTGAGCCCAGCCTGCACTGACCCAGCACCCTGACCAGGTCTGAGAGAATGAGCCCAGCCTGCACTGACCCAGCACCCTGACCAGGTCTGAGAGAATGAGCCCAGCCTGCACTGACCCAGCACCCTGACCAGCCTGACAGACGGAGCCCAACCAGCACCCACCCAGCACCCTGACCAGGTCTAAGAGACTGAGCCCAACCAGCACCCACCCAGCACCCTGACCAGGTCTGAGAGACTGAGCCCAGCCTGCACTGACCCAGCACCCTGACCAGGTCTGAGAGACTGAGCCCAGCCTGCACCTCCCCAGCACCCTGACAAGGTATGAGAGACTGAGCCCAGCCTGCACTGACCCAGCACCCTGACCAGGTCTGAGAGACTGAGCCCAGCCGGCACCCAGCACCCTGACCAGGTCTGAGAGACTGAGCCCAGTCTGCACTGACCCAGCACCCTGACCAGGTCTGAGAGACTGAGCCCAGCCTGCACTGACCCAGCACCCTGACCAGGTCTGAGAGGCTGAGCCCAGCCTGCACTGACCCAGCACCCTGACCAGGTCTGAGAGACTGAGCCCAGCCTGCACCCAGCACCCAGCACCCTGACCAGGTCTGAGAGACTGAGCCCAGGCGGCACTGACCCAGCACCCTGACCAGGTCTAAGAGACTGAGCCCAACCTGCACCCACCCTGCACCCTGACCAGGTTTAAGAGACTGAGCCCAACCTGCACCCACCCAGCACCCTGACCAGGTCTGAGAGACTGAGCCCAACCTGCACCCTGACCAGGTCTGAGAGACTGAGCCCAACCTGCACCCACCCAGCACCCTGACCAGGTCTAAGAGACTGAGCCCAGCCTGCACCGACCCAGCACCCTGACCAGGTCTGAGAGACTGACCCCAGCCTGCACTGACCCAGCAACCTGACCAGGTCTGAGAGACTGAGCCCAACCTGCACCCAGCACCCTGACCAGGTCAGAGACTGAGCCCAGCCTGCACTGACCCAGCACCCTGACCAGGTCTGAGAGACTGAGCCCAGCCGGCACAGACCCAGCACCCTGACCAGGCCTGAGACAGAGCCCAGCCTGCACTGACCCAGCACCCTGACCGGGTCTGAGAGACTGACCCCAGCCTGCACTGACCCAGCACCCTGACCAGGTCTGAGAGACTGAGCCCAACCTGCACTCACCCAGCACCCTGACCGGTCTGAGAGACTGACCCCAGCCTGCACTGACCCAGCACCCTGACCAGGTCTGAGAGACTGACCCCAGCCTGCACTGACCCAGCACCCTGACCGGGTCTGAGAGACTGACCCCAGCCTGCACTGACCCAGCACCCTGACCAGCTCTGAGAGACTGACCCCAGCCTGCACTGTCCCAGCACCCTGACCAGGTCTGAGAGACGGAGTCCAGCCTGCACCCACCCAGCACCCTGACCAGGTCTGAGAGACTGAGCCCAACCTGCATCCACCCAGCACCCTGACCAGGTCTGAGAGAATGAGCCCAGCCTGCACTGACCCAGCACCCTGACCAGGCCTGACAGACGGAGCCCAACCAGCACCCACCCAGCACCCTGACCAGGTCTAAGAGACTGAGCCCAACCAGCACCCACCCAGCACCCTGACCAGGTCTGAGAGACTGAGCCCAGCCTGCACTGACCCAGCACCCTGACCAGGTCTGAGAGACTGAGCCCAGCCTGCACCTCCCCAAGCACCCTGACAAGGTATGAGAGACTGAGCCCAGTCTGCACTGACCCAGCACCCTGACCAGGTCTGAGAGACTGAGCCCAGCCTGCACTGACCCAGCACCCTGACCAGGTCTGAGAGGCTGAGCCCAGCCTGCACTGACCCAGCACCCTGACCAGGTCTGAGAGACTGAGCCCAGCCTGCACCCAGCACCCAGCACCCTGACCAGGTCTGAGAGACTGAGCCCAGGCGGCACAGACCCAGCACCCTGACCAGGTCTAAGAGACTGAGCCCAACCTGCACCCACCCTGCACCCTGACCAGGTTTAAGAGACTGAGCCCAACCTGCACCCACCCAGCACCCTGACCAGGTCTGAGAGACTGAGCCCAACCTGCACCCACCCAGCACCCTGACCAGGTCTGAGAGACTGAGCCCAACCTGCACCCACCCAGCACCCTGACCAGGTCTAAGAGACTGAGCCCAGCCTGCACCGACCCAGCACCCTGACCAGGTCTGAGAGACTGACCCCCAGCCTGCACTGACCCAGCAACCTGACCAGGTCTGAGAGACTGAGCCCAACCTGCACCCAGCACCCTGACCAGGTCTGAGAGACTGAGCCCAGCCTGCACTGACCCAGCACCCTGACCAGGTCTGAGAGACTGAGCCCAGCCGGCACAGACCCAGCACCCTGACCAGGCCTGAGACAGAGCCCAGCCTGCACTGACCCAGCACCCTGACCGGGTCTGAGAGACTGACCCCAGCCTGCACTGACCCAGCACCCTGACCAGGTCTGAGAGACTGAGCCCAACCTGCACTCACCCAGCACCCTGACCAGGTCTGAGAGACTGAGCCCAGCCTGCTCCGACCCAGCACCCTGACCAGCTCTGAGAGACTGACCCCAGTCTGCACCTACCCAGCATCCTGACCAGGTCTGAGAGACTGACCCCAGCCTGCACTGACCCAGCACCCTGACCAGGTCTGAGAGACTGACCCCAGCCTGCACTGACCCAGCACCCTGACCAGGTCTGAGAGACTGAGCCCAGCCTGCACTGACCCAGCACCCTGACCAGGTCTGAGAGACTGAGCCCAGCCTGCACTCAGCACCCTGACCAGGTCTGAGAGACTGAGCCCAGCCTGCACTGACCCAGCACCCTGACCAGGTCTGAGAGACTGAGCCCAGCCTGCACTGACCCAGCACCCTGACCAGGTCTGAGAGACTGAGCCCAGCCTGCACTGACCCAGCACCCTGACCAGGCCTGAGACGGAGCCTAGCCTGCACCGACCCAGCACCCTGACCAGGTCTGAGAGACTGAGCCCAGCCTGCACTGACCCAGCACCCTGACCAGGCCTGAGACGGTGCCCAGCCTGCACTGACCCAGCACCCTGACCAGGTCTGAGACGGAGCCCAGCCTGCACTGACCCCGCACCCTGACCAGGCCTGAGACGGAGCCCAGCCTGCACTGACCCAGCACCCTGACCAGGCCTGAGACGGAGCCCAGCCTGCACTGACCCAGCACCCTGACCAGGCCTGAGACGGAGCCCAGCCTGCACTGACCCAGCACCCTGACCAGGCCTGAGACGGAGCCCAGCCTGCACTGACCCAGCACCCTGACCAGGCCTGAGACGGAGCCCAGCCTGCACTGACCCAGCACCCTGACCAGGCCTGAGACGGAGCCCAGCCTGCACTGACCCAGCACCCTGACCAGGCCTGAGACGGAGCATGGAGAGTTACATGTACTGTATTTGAGTTTTGAATATAGATATGTTTCTAATCCCAAGGTGTCTGCTTTGCCCTTTTCTCATTTTCCCTGACATTTCATAGCATGCTGAGGGTAATGCGGGGGCCACGGGGTGTAATGCGGGGGCCACGGGGTGTAATGCGGGGGCCACGGGGTGTAATGCGGGGGCCACGGGGTGTAATGCGGGGGCCACGGGGTGTAATGCGGGGGCCACGGGGTGTAATGCGGGGGCCACGGGGTGTAATGCGGGGGCCACGGGGTGTAATGCGGGGGCCACGGGGTGTAATGCGGGGGCCACGGGGTGTAATGCGGGGGCCACGGGGTGTAATGCGGGGGCCACGGGGTGTAATGCGGGGGCCACGGGGTGTAATGCGGGGGCCACGGGGTGTAATGCGGGGGCCACGGGGTGTAATGCGGGGGCCACGGGGTGTAATGTGGGGGCCACGGGGTGTAATGCGGGGGCCACGGGGTGTAATGTGGGGGCCACGGGGTGTTTATCTGGGGTACATTCCCTTCAGCACTTTGCAGGAAAGGATTGGACAGAAAGCTGAGCTTATTTCGGGGTTTCTGGTTTTTCAGGAGGAACCGGATAATATGAAGATCCTGACGTCTCCCATCAATGTATCTATACAGAATAATAAATACGTTTAATAAGCAGTGTGTGTGTGTCACAGCGTGTGTGCGTGTCACAGCGTGTGTGTGTCACAGAGCGTGTGTGTGTCACAGCGTGTGTGTGTGTCACAGCGTGTGTGCGTGTCACAGCGTGTGTGCGTGTCACAGCGTGTGTGCGTGTCACAGCGCGTGTGCGTGTCACAGCGCGTGTGCGTGTCACAGCGCGTGTGCGTGTCACAGCGCGTGTGCGTGTCACAGCGCGTGTGCGTGTCACAGCGCGTGTGCGTGTCACAGCGCGTGTGCGTGTCACAGCGCGTGTGCGTGTCACAGCGCGTGTGCGTGTCACAGCGCGTGTGCGTGTCACAGCGCGTGTGCGTGTCACAGCGCGTGTGCGTGTCACAGCGCGTGTGCGTGTCACAGCGCGTGTGCGTGTCACAGCGCGTGTGCGTGTCACAGCGCGTGTGCGTGTCACAGCGCGTGTGCGTGTCACAGCGCGTGTGCGTGTCACAGCGCGTGTGCGTGTCACAGCGCGTGTGCGTGTCACAGCGCGTGTGCGTGTCACAGCGCGTGTGCGTGTCACAGCGCGTGTGCGTGTCACAGCGCGTGTGCGTGTCACAGCGCGTGTGCGTGTCACAGCGCGTGTGCGTGTCACAGCGCGTGTGCGTGTCACAGCGCGTGTGCGTGTCACAGCGCGTGTGCGTGTCACAGCGCGTGTGCGTGTCACAGCGTGTGTGCGTCACAGCGTGTGTGCGTGTCACAGCGTGTGTGTGTGTCACAGCGTGTGTGCGTGTCACAGCGTGTGTGCGTGTCACAGCGTGTGTGCGTGTCACAGCGTGTGTGCGTCACAGTGTGTGTGCGTGTCACAGCGCGTGTGCGTGTCACAGCGCGTGTGCGTGTCACAGCGCGTGTGCGTGTCACAGCGCGTGTGCGTGTCACAGCGCGTGTGCGTGTCACAGCGCGTGTGCGTGTCACAGCGCGTGTGCGTGTCACAGCGCGTGTGCGTGTCACAGCGCGTGTGCGTGTCACAGCGTGTGTGCGTGTCACAGCGTGTGTGCGTGTCACAGCGTGTGTGCGTGTCACAGCGCGTGTGCGTGTCACAGCGCGTGTGCGTGTCACAGCGTGTGTGCGTGTCACAGCGTGTGTGCGTGTCACAGCGTGTGTGCGTCACAGCGTGTGTGCGTGTCACAGCGCGTGTGCGTGTCACAGCGTGTGTGCGTGTCACAGCGTGTGTGCGTGTCACAGCGTGTGTGCGTGTCACAGCGTGTGTGCGTCACAGTGTGTGTGCGTGTCACAGCGTGTGTGCGTGTCACAGCGTGTGTGCGTGTCACAGCGTGTGTGCGTCACAGTGTGTGTGCGTGTCACAGCGTGTGTGCGTGTCACAGCGTGTGTGCGTGTCACAGCGTGTGTGTGTCACAGCGTGTATGTGTCACAGCGTGTGTGCGTCACAGTGTGTGTGCGTGTCAGTATTTCAATGTAATTGCAGTCACCGCACACACTGCTTATTAAACGTATTTATTATTCCCCACAGAGGAGCCACCGCCCCCAACACGGGGCCCCACAGAGGAGCCACCGCCACCAACACGGGGGCCCCACAGAGGAGCCACCACCCCCAACAGAGGGGCCCCACAGAGGAGCCACCGCACCCAACACGGGGGCCCCACAGAGGAGCCACCGCCCCCAACACGGGGCCCCACAGAGGAGCCACCGCCCCCAACACGGGGCCCCACAGAGGAGCCACCGCCCCCAACACGGGGGCCCCACAGAGGAGCCACCGCACCCAACATGGGGCCCCACAGAGGAGCCACCACCACCCAACACAGGGCCCCACAGAGGAGCCACCGCCCCTACACGGGGGCCCCACAGAGGAGCCACCGCCCCCAACACGGGGCCCCACAGAGGAGCCACCGCCCCCAACACGGGGCCCCACAGAGGAGCCACCGCCCCCAACACGGGGGCCCCACAGAGGAGCCACCGCACCCAACATGGGGCCCCACAGAGGAGCCACCACCACCCAACACAGGGCCCCACAGAGGAGCCACCGCCCCCAACACGGGGCCCCACAGAGGAGCCACCGCCCCCAACACGGGGCCCCACAGAGGAGCCACCGCCCCCAACACGGGGGCCCCACAGAGGAGCCACCGCACCCAACATGGGGCCCCACAGAGGAGCCACCACCACCCAACACAGGGCCCCACAGAGGAGCCACCGCACCCAACACGGGGGCCCCACAGAGGAGCCACCGCCCCCAACACGGGGCCCCACAGAGGAGCCACCGCCCCCAACACGGGGCCCCACAGAGGAGCCACCGCCCCCAACACGGGGGCCCCACAGAGGAGCCACCGCACCCAACATGGGGCCCCACAGAGGAGCCACCACCACCCAACACAGGGCCCCACAGAGGAGCCACCGCCCCTACACGGGGGCCCCACAGAGGAGCCACCGCCCCCAACACGGGAGACCAGGCAAATTAGACCCTTTTACTAGGATCATTGAGCAAAACGAGTTCTGAAATAAATTGTAATTTATTCACTTAATTAGGCAGACACAATATTACACAAAATACAGAAGAAAGACACACTTACTTTGGGAATCTGGGGTAACACAACTACCTTTCCAAGTGGCAAAACAAACAGCATAATAATCCCGGCAGCTTTTCCTTCACGGCACCTCTTCCTGCCGGAGACTTGGCCTCTGAGAATCTTAGATGACTTACTCAGAGCTTGGAAATCTTGGACCACACATTGAATCACACCTCTGGGACCTCTGGGACCTCTGGGACCTCTGGGATGGTGGCTAGCTGTCTTATATACTTTGGGACAGGCAGTCCCATCAACCCCCGGCGTGGGAATTTCATCGCTGACCAATTACACACTTTGCCAGGTTTGTGAAAGCTGGCACCTACGGCTTCAGAAAAGTAAGAGGGCATGTGCGCAGATCGCCATCTTGGTCACTTACTATTCTAAGCCCTCCACAGGCTCAATCCCTGAAAGTCTGGGCCAGGTGACAACGTGCCAGGATGGCTTTATTGAAGCTGATTCCTTTCCCCTCCTGGTAACAAATGGTTTAACACCTCCATATCCTGATTTGCCTTTGAAGCTTAGAGAGCGGAGTAGCCACTCTGTCTCCCATGCAAATAGATTTTTATCCATACTGGATGACCCCCTCTGAACATTACTTTAATAAATATATAAACCTTGGGGACTTTCATATTTACCCCACAGTTCATTCACAGGTTACTGCATATATAC
Source organism: Ascaphus truei (assembly GCF_040206685.1). NCBI lineage: Eukaryota > Metazoa > Chordata > Amphibia > Anura > Ascaphidae > Ascaphus > Ascaphus truei. Next base: position 163,438 of record NW_027456752.1, on the reverse strand, counting down.
GTATTACTGTAAACCTTTAATAAAATATACTTTTCCCTGTGTGTGAAGCTGTATATAAGTTTCTCTCTCTGGTGTCAGGGATAGAATAAGATGAATCTACACCCTCCTCCTATTAACCTTATACCTGGCCACACTATAGAAAATAACTAATGTTTTACACACAATACTAACCCCTTATAGCTTTATAACTTACCTGGGCTTCCCCACGTATACTAGAGGCCCCGTGTAGGTTGCAGGAATACATTAACCCCTCATGTCCAATTTACCTGTCCCCCACAGAGGAGCCAGCGCCCAACATGTGGGAAAACACTCCTGGGAAATATGACCCGCTGGCCAGGTTCTCAGATCCCGGAGCTCTCGTGTAGCAGCCAGAGGAAGCGGCCTCATTTAAATGGGTGAATCCCACCGATGTCGGGTGTTGTGTAGGAATACAAAGTGACCGTTTACATCCGTATTTACAGTCCACGCCAGGGGGGGCGCACATTTATGGAGCTGCAGCCCCCTGCCTGCTCCCCCCGGTGCCCGCGCCCCCCTTACCTTTTTTTGCCAGAGTCAAATGACGCCGCGGGGTCATGTGACCTCTCGTCACATGATCCCGCGTCACACCAAGCCTCTGAATCTCAGTAAGTTGAGGTTACAGGGGCCTCACGCGAACCCCCCGGCATTTAATTTAAATGCCTTGGGGAACCGCCCGCACCCCACCAGAAAAACCGCCCGCGCACCCCCAGAAAAACCTCACGCGCCCCCCCCCCCAGTGTGCGCACCCCCTTGTCTACGCCCTTCTGTGTCACCTCGACTGTTATATGTATCTGCCTTCGGTCACCGAGCCCGGTGGTGACCCCAGCGCTCCGTGCTGTTACCGGTGCTCTGGTGTAGGAACGCGGGCGGGGGAGGAGAGGTTGGTAGGGTGAGTGCTTTCAGATGTGAATCTCATCCCCAGAAGTATGTGGGGGGGGTGGGGGGGATTCGCCTGCAGAGGTGGGGACAGAGGTGACCCGCTTATTGACGGGGGGTTTCTTACCCTGCCAAGATGGATCCAAGTTCTGCCAAGAACCATTCGGGCGAGTTCCCTCCGAGGATCACAACCCCATGGAACCGCTCCAACCCCAACTGTGGGAGACCCCAAAATACACGTCATCGCATGCAGATCACCCCGAAATACAGACATCACCCTAAACATCGCAACACCCAGAAAAAATAGGAGAGTCCACCGGAGAAATACAGACACCACGTACAGAGACCTAAATATACAGCAATGTCACCCCGAAATATAGCAATCTCTATAGATCCAGGGAGGTCACCCCCAAAATCACAACTCCCCAAAACAGACATACGTAAAATAATGAGACATCTGAACAGGCAGGTCACCCCAAAATACAGGGGCACAGTGTTATTAAGGTAGTATTAGTTGCCAGAGGTATTAGAAGTACTATTCAGGGTTCTCTGTACCAAATGATTTGTTTTCGTGGAGTATTTGTGGTCTTTATGCGCTCAGGGGGTAATTGACCTTTCAGAGGGGTATTACAGAGGATGTGAGTGCACAAGGTAAGTATTTAGGGGGGTCTCACCTTCAGGAGCCCCCTGGCCACGGCACGGCTCTGCTGCTCATACTGCAGGTATGTGATCCTGTGCCACGGACCTGCCCTCCTGCCACACAGAGCCACATTCTGCCCAAACCTCCTCACTGCCCCCGTAAGGAGTTGGGGTACAGTGACGGGAGGGGCAGAGGCCGGACCCGCTCCCTCCAGCCGCAGCTTGACCGCTCCGTCCCTCTGCACGGTCCACAGACGCTCTGCCGGGGCCAGGGGCCCATCACAGCCACCGGACACCATCCAACCACGAGACACGGAACCTGCAACACACAACACGCAGTCTGACACCTGTGCGATGAAGCAGGGACCCCCTCACCAGGACGGACACGGACCCCTTCACCAGAACGGACAGGGACCCCCTCACCAGGACGGACAGGGGCCCCCCCTCGCCAGGACGGACAGGGCCCCCCCCTCGCCAGGACGGACAGGGCCCCCCCCTCACCAGGACGGACAGGGCCCCCCCCCCTCGCCAGGACGGACAGGGGCCCCCCCCTCGCCAGGAGGGACAGGGGCCCCCCCTCGCCAGGGGCCCCCCCTCGCCAGGACGGACAGGGGCCCCCCCTCGCCAGGAAGGACAGGGGCCCCCCCTCGCCAGGAAGGACAGCGGCCCCCTCCACCAGGACAGACAGGGACCCCCGCACCAGGACGGACAGGGACCCCCGCACCAGGACGGACAGGGACCCCCGCACCAGGAGGGACAGGAACCCCCTCACCAGGACTGACAGGGACCCCCTCACCAGGACTGACAGGGACCCCCTCACCAGGACTGACAGGGACCCCCTCACTAGGACTGACTGGGACCCCCTCACTAGGACTGACTGGGACCCCCTCACTAGGACTGGGACCCCCTCACTAGGACTGACTGGGACCCCCTCACTAGGACTGACTGGGACCCCCTCACTAGGACTGGGACCCCCTCACTAGGACTGACTGGGACCCCCTCACTAGGACTGACTGGGACCCCCTCACTAGGACTGGGACCCCCTCAGTAGGACTGGGACCCCCTCACTAGGACTGACTGGGACCCCCTCACTAGGACTGGGACCCCCTCACTAGGACTGGGACCCCCTCACTAGGTCTGGGACCCCCTCACTAGGACAAACAGGGACCCCCTCACTAGGAAATGACTGGGACCCCCTCACTAGGACTGGGACCCCCTCACTAGGACTGGGACCCCCTCACTAGGACTGACTGGGACCCCCTCACTAGGACTGACTGGGACCCCCTCACTAGGACTGACTGGGACCCCCTCACTAGGACTGACTGGGACCCCCTCACTAGGACTGACTGGGACCCCCTCACTAGGACTGACTGGGACCCTCTCACTAGGACTGACTGGGTCCCCCTCACTAGGACTGACTGGGTCCCCCTCACTAGGACTGACTGGGACCCCCTCACTAGGACTGACTGGGACCCCCTCACTAGGACTGACTGGGACCCCCTCACTAGGACTGACTGGGACCCCCTCACTAGGACTGACTGGGACCCCCTCACTAGGACTGACTGGGACCCCCTCACTAGGACTGACTGGGACCCCCTCACTAGGACTGACTGGGACCCCCTCACTAGGACTGACTGGGACCCCCTCACTAGGACTGACTGGGACCCCCTCACTAGGACTGACTGGGACCCCCTCACTAGGACTGACTGGGACCCCCTCACTAGGACTGACTGGGACCCCCTCACTAGGACTGACTGGGACCCCCTTACTAGGACTGCGACCCCCTTACTAGGACTGGGACCCCCTCACTAGGACTGACAGGGACCCCCTCACTAGGACTGACAGGGACCCCCTCACTAGGACTGACAGGGACCCCCTCACTAGGACTGACAGGGACCCCCTCACTAGGACTGACTGGGACCCCCTCACTAGGACTGGGACCCCCTCACTAGGACTGGGACCCCCTCACTAGGACAAACAGGGACCCCCTCACTAGGACTGACTGGGACCCCCTCACTAGGACTGGGACCCCCTCACTAGGACTGGGACCCCCTCACTAGGACTGACTGGGACCCCCTCACTAGGACTGACTGGGACCCCCTCACTAGGACTGACTGGGACCCCCTCACTAGGACTGACTGGGACCCCCTCACTAGGACTGACTGGGACCCCCTCACTAGGACTGACTGGGACCCCCTCACTAGGACTGACTGGGACCCCCTCACTAGGACTGACTGGGACCCCCTCACTAGGACTGACTGGGACCCCCTCACTAGGACTGACTGGGACCCCCTCACTAGGACTGACTGGGACCCCCTCACTAGGACTGACTGGGACCCCCTCACTAGGACTGACTGGGACCCCCTCACTAGGACTGACTGGGACCCCCTCACTAGGACTGACTGGGACCCCCTCACTAGGACTGACTGGGACCCCCTCACTAGGACTGACTGGGACCCCCTCACTAGGACTGACTGGGACCCCCTCACTAGGACTGACTGGGACCCCCTCACTAGGACTGACTGGGACCCCCTCACTAGGACTGACTGGGACCCCCTCACTAGGACTGACTGGGACCCCCTCACTAGGACTGACTGGGACCCCCTCACTAGGACTGACTGGGACCCCCTCACTAGGACTGGGACCCCCTCACTAGGACTGGGACCCCCTCACTAGGACTGACAGGGACCCCCTTACTAGGACTGGGACCCCCTCACTAGGACTGACAGGGACCCCCTCACTAGGACTGGGACCCCCTCACTAGGACTGGGACCCCCTCACTAGGACTGGGACCCCCTCACTAGGACTGGGACCCCCTCACTAGGACTGGGACCCCCTCACTAGGACTGGGACCCCCTCACTAGGACTGACTGGGACCCCCTCACTAGGACAGGGACCCCCTCACTAGGACAGGGACCCCCTCACTAGGACAGGGACCCCCTCACTAGGACAGGGACCCCCTCACTAAGACTGGGACCCCCTCACTAGGACTGGGACCCCCTTACTAGGACTGGGACCCCCTTACTAGGACTGGGACCCCCTTACTAGGACTGACTGGGACCCCCTCACTAGGACTGACTGGGACCCCCTCACTAGGACTGACTGGGACCCCCTCACTAGGACTGACTGGGACCCCCTCACTAGGACTGACTGGGACCCCCTTACTAGGACTGCGACCCCCTTACTAGGACTGGGACCCCCTCACTAGGACTGACAGGGACCCCCTCACTAGGACTGACAGGGACCCCCTTACTAGGACTGGGACCCCCTCACTAGGACTGACAGGGACCCCCTCACTAGGACTGGGACCCCCTCACTAGGACTGGGACCCCCTCACTAGGACTGGGACCCCCTCACTAGGACTGGGACCCCCTCACTAGGACTGGGACCCCCTCACTAGGACTGACTGGGACCCCCTCACTAGGACAGGGACCCCCTCACTAGGACAGGGACCCCCTCACTAGGACAGGGACCCCCTCACTAGGACAGGGACCCCCTCACTAGGACTGGGACCCCCTCACTAGGACTGACTGGGACCCCCTTACTAGGACTGGGACCCCCTTACTAGGACTGACTGGGACCCCCTCACTAGGACTGACTGGGACCCCCTCACTAGGACTGACTGGGACCCCCTCACTAGGACTGACTGGGACCCCCTCACTAGGACTGACTGGGACCCCCTCACTAGGACTGACTGGGACCCCCTCACTAGGACTGACTGGGACCCCCTCACTAGGACTGACTGGGACCCCCTCACTAGGACTGACTGGGACCCCCTCACTAGGACTGACTGGGACCCCCTCACTAGGACTGACTGGGACCCCCTCACTAGGACTGACAGGGACCCCCTCACTAGGACTGACAGGGACCCCCTCACTAGGACTGACTGGGACCCCCTCACTAGGACAGGGACCCCCTCACTAGGACTGGGACCCCCTCACTAGGACTGGGACCCCCTCACTAGGACTGGGACCCCCTCACTAGGACAGGGACCCCCTCACTAGGACTGACTGGGACCCCCTCACTAGGACTGGGACCCCCTCACTAGGACTGGGACCCCCTCACTAGGACTGGGACCCCCTCACTAGGACTGGGACCCCCTCACTAGGACTGGGACCCCCTCACTAGGACTGGGACCCCCTCACTAGGACTGGGACCCCCTCACTAGGACTGGGACCCCCTCACTAGGACTGGGACCCCCTCACTAGGACTGGGACCCCCTCACTAGGACTGGGACCCTCTCACTAGGACTGGGACCCCCTCACTAGGACTGGGACCCCCTCACTAGGACTGGGACCCCCTCACTAGGACTGGGACCCCCTCACTAGGACTGGGACCCCCTCACTAGGACTGGGACCCCCTCACTAGGACTGGGACCCCCTCTCTAGGACTGGGACCCCCTCACTAGGACTGACTGGGACCCCCTCACTAGGACTGACTGGGACCCCCTCACTAGGACTGACTGGGACCCCCTCACTAGGACTGGGACCCCCTCACTAGGACTGACTGGGACCCCCTCACTAGGACTGACTGGGACCCCCTCACTAGGACTGACTGGGACCCCCTCACTAGGACTGACTGGGACCCCCTCACTAGGACTGACTGGGACCCCCTCACTAGGACAGGGACCCCCTCACTAGGACAGGGACCCCCGCACTAGGACTGGGACCCCCTCACTAGGACTGACTGGGACCCCCTCACTAGGACTGACTGGGACCCCCTCACTAGGACTGACTGGGACCCCCTCACTAGGACAGGGACCCCCTCACTAGGACTGACTGGGACCCCCTTACTAGGACTGGGACCCCCTCACTGGGACTGACTGGGACCCCCTCACTAGGACTGGGACCCCCTCACTAGGACTGGGACCCCCTCACTAGGACTGGGACCCCCTCACTAGGACTGGGACCCCCTCACTAGGACTGGGACCCCCTCACTAGGACTGACTGGGACCCCCTCACTAGGACTGGGACCCCCTCACTAGGACTGGGACCCCCTCACTAGGACTGGGACCCCCTCACTAGGACTGGGACCCCCTCACTAGGACTGACAGGGACCCCCTCACTAGGACTGACTGGGACCCCCTCACTAGGACAGGGACCCCCTCACTAGGACAGGGACCCCCTCACTAGGACAGGGACCCCCTCACTAGGACAGGGACCCCCTCACTAGGACAGGGACCCCCTCACTAGGACAGGGACCCCCTCACTAGGACAGGGACCCCCTCACTAGGACTAGGACCCCCTCACTAGGACTAGGACCCCCTCACTAGGACTAGGACCCCCTCACTAGGACTGGGACCCCCTCACTAGGACTGGGACCCCCTCACAAGGACTGACAGGGACCCCCTCACTAGGACTGACTGGGACCCCCTCACTAGGACTGACTGGGACCCCCTCACTAGGACTAGGACCCCCTCACTAGGACTGACTTGGACCCCCTCACTAGGACTGACTGGGACCCCCTCACTAGGACTGACTGGGACCCCCTCACTAGGACTGGGACCCCCTCACTAGGACTGACTGGGACCCCCTTACTAGGACTGGGACCCCCTCACTAGGACAGGGACCCCCTCACTAGGACAGGGACCCCCTCACTAGGACAGGGACCCCCTCACTAGGACTGGGACCCCCTCACTAGGACTGGGACCCCCTCACTAGGACTGGGACCCCCTCACTAGGTCTAGGACCCCCTCACTAGGACTGGGACCCCCTCACTAGGAATGGGACCCCCATCCTTACCCTCCCCTGTAACCTCGGGCAGCTGCTCCATGTCTCCCGTGCACGTGGCCCCTTGTGGATGTTTCTTTTCTTCATGTGTGGCCCACTGCACAGATACGGCTTCCTCCTGACACGTGGCCTCTTGCACAGGTGCTTCCTCCTGACACGTGGCCTCTTGCACAGGTGCTTCCTCCTGACACGTGGCCTCTTGCACAGGTGCTTCCTCCTGACACGTGGCCTCTTGCACAGGTGCTACCTCCTGACACGTGGCCTCTTGCACAGGTGCTACCTCCTGACACGTGGCCTTTTGCAGTTGGTTCATGTCCACAGATGCCACCTGTGGTTGTTGCATCTTTTCCTCGTCATACGTGGCCTCTTGTGGTTGCTCAGCTCTGTCCTCACGTGTGGTCTCTTTTTGCTCTTGTTTGTGGGCCTCTCCCTTTTCCACGTTGGCCTCTTGTTTCAGATATCCTTCATCACACGTGGCATGCTCTGGTTGATTATTTCCCTTCTCACACGTGGACTCCTTTGTGTGCTCAATTCCCTTCCCAGACATGGGCTTCTGTGGGTGCTCATTTCCCTCTTCACACGTGGCCTCTTCTGGTTGCTCATTTCCCGCTTCACACGTGGCCCCTTCTAGTTGCTCATTTCCCGCTTCGCACGTGGCCCCTTCTGGTTGCTCATTTCCCGCTTCACACGTGGCCTCTTCTGGTTGGCCGTTTTGCTCTTCACACGTGGCCTCTTGTAGATGTTCTTCTCTCTCATCACATGATGGTTCTTGTAGTTGCTCACACGTGGCCTCTCGTGTTTGGCCCTCACGCGTGGGCCCCTCGCCACGCTCAGCCCCCCGCTGTCCTTTCACTGGAGTAGACTCTGCCAGCGTTACCCCGTGGGAGAGGTCACGTGGGACCTGGCCGCTGTCCTCCGGCCCCTCGCAGGTGTGGGTCGAAGTGGCGGTGTCCAGGGGGGTCCCACGGTGAACGTGGATCACATAATGTCCGTTAGTGATTACGCCGGGCGCGTCCCCTGGGCCGTGGTCTGTCACTGAGGAGAAGTAGACGTGTCCGGTCACCACGGGGCTCCCGTCCCACGGACCTTCCGAGATATTCACAAAGCTGCAGGGAGGAGGCACAGAGGGTCAGCAACGTCCGAGGCACGGTCACCCTGAGTGGGAGGGGGAGGGACAGACTGCGAGGCACAGGTCTCCTCGGTCTGTGTCACTGTGCTGGGAGTGAGACTGCGAGGCACAGGTCCCCTCGGTCTGTGTCACTGTGCTGGGAGTGAGACTGCGAGGCACAGGTCTCCTCGGTCTGTGTCACTGCGCTGGGAGGGACAGACTGCGAGGCACAGGTCTCCTCGGTCTGTGTCACTGTGCTGGGAGTGAGACTGCGAGGCACAGGTCTCCCCGGTCTGTGTCACTGTGCTAGGAGGGACAGACTGCGAGGCACAGGTCTCCCCGGTCTGTGTCACTGTGCTGGGAGTGAGACTGCGAGGCACAGGTCTCCCCGGTCTGTGTCACTGTGCTGGGAGTGAGACTGCGAGGCACAGGTCCCCTCGGTCTGTGTCACTGTGCTGGGAGTGAGACTGCGAGGCACAGGTCTCCTCGGTCTGTGTCACTGTGCTGGGAGTGAGACTGCGAGGCACAGGTCCCCTCGGTCTGTGTCACTGCGCTGGGAGTGAGACTGCGAGGCACAGGTCCCCTCGGTCTGTGTCACTGTGCTGGGAGGGACAGACTGCGAGGCACAGGTCTCCTCGGTCTGTGTCACTGTGCTGGGAGTGAGACTGCGAGGCACAGGGCCCCTCAGTCTGTCACTGTGCTGGGAGTGAGACTGCGAGGCACAGGTCTCCTCGGTCTGTGTCACTGTGCTGGGAGGGACAGACTGCGAGGCACAGGTCTCCTCGGTCTGTGTCACTGTGCTGGGAGTGAGACTGCGAGGCACAGGTCTCCCCGGTCTGTGTCACTGTGCTAGGAGGGACAGACTGCGAGGCACAGGTCTCCCCGGTCTGTGTCACTGTGCTGGGAGTGAGACTGTGAGGCACAGGTCTCCCCGGTCTGTGTCACTGTGCTGGGAGTGAGACTGCGAGGCACAGGTCTCCTCGGTCTGTGTCACTGTGCTGGGAGTGAGACTGCGAGGCACAGGTCTCCCCGGTCTGTGTCACTGTGCTAGGAGGGACAGACTGCGAGGCACAGGTCCCCTCGGTCTGTGTCACTGTGCTGGGAGTGATACTGCGAGGCACAGGTCTCCTCGGTCTGTGTCACTGCGCTGGGAGTGAGACTGCGAGGCACAGGTCTCCTCGGTCTGTGTCACTGTGCTGGGAGTGAGACTGCGAGGCACAGGTCTCCTCGGTCTGTGTCACTGCGCTGGGAGTGCGACTGCGAGGCACAGGTCTCCTCGGTCTGTGTCACTGTGCTGGGAGTGAGACTGCGAGGCACAGGTCCCCTCGGTCTGTGTCACTGTGCTGGGAGTGAGACTGCGAGGCACAGGTCTCCTCGGTCTGTGTCACTGTGCTGGGAGTGAGACTGCGAGGCACAGGTCCCCTCGGTCTGTGTCACTGCGCTGGGAGTGAGACTGCGAGGCACAGGTCCCCTCGGTCTGTGTCACTGTGCTGGGAGGGACAGACTGCGAGGCACAGGTCTCCTCGGTCTGTGTCACTGTGCTGGGAGGGACAGACTGCGAGGCACAGGTCCCCTCGGTCTGTGTCACTGTGCTGGGAGTGAGACTGCGAGGCACAGGTCTCCTCAGTCTGTGTCACTGTGCTGGGAGTGAGACTGCGAGGCACAGGTCTCCTCGGTCTGTCACTGTGCTGGGAGGGACAGACTGCGAGGCACAGGTCCCCTCGGTCTGTGTCACTGTGCTGGGTGGGGACAGACTGCGAGGCACAGGTCCCCTCGGTCTGTGTCACTGTGCTGGGAGGGACAGACTGCGAGGCACAGGTCTCCTCGGTCTGTGTCACTGCGCTGGGAGTGAGACTGCGAGGCACAGGTCTCCTCGGTCTGTGTCACTGTGCTGGGAGTGAGACTGCGAGGCACAGGTCTCCTCGGTCTGTGTCACTGCGCTGGGAGTGCGACTGCGAGGCACAGGTCTCCTCGGTCTGTGTCACTGTGCTGGGAGTGAGACTGCGAGGCACAGGTCCCCTCGGTCTGTGTCACTGTGCTGGGAGTGAGACTGCGAGGCACAGGTCTCCTCGGTCTGTGTCACTGTGCTGGGAGTGAGACTGCGAGGCACAGGTCCCCTCGGTCTGTGTCACTGCACTGGGAGTGAGACTGCGAGGCACAGGTCCCCTCGGTCTGTGTCACTGTGCTGGGAGGGACAGACTGCGAGGCACAGGTCTCCTCGGTCTGTGTCACTGTGCTGGGAGGGACAGACTGCGAGGCACAGGTCCCCTCGGTCTGTGTCACTGTGCTGGGAGTGAGACTGCGAGGCACAGGTCTCCTCAGTCTGTGTCACTGTGCTGGGAGTGAGACTGCGAGGCACAGGTCTCCTCGGTCTGTCACTGTGCTGGGAGGGACAGACTGCGAGGCACAGGTCCCCTCGGTCTGTGTCACTGTGCTGGGTGGGGACAGACTGCGAGGCACAGGTCCCCTCGGTCTGTGTCACTGTGCTGGGAGGGACAGACTGCGAGGCACAGGTCTCCTCGGTCTGTGTCACTGTGCTGGGAGGGACAGACTGCGAGGCACAGGTCTCCTCGGTCTGTGTCACTGTGCTGGGAGTGAGACTGCGAGGCACAGGTCTCCTCGGTCTGTGTCACTGTGCTGGGAGGGACAGTCTGCGAGGCACAGGTCCCCTCGGTCTGTGTCACTGTGCTGGGACTGAGACTGCGAGGCACAGGTCTCCTCGGTCTGTGTCACTGTGCTGGGAGTGAGACTGCGAGGCACAGGTCCCCTCGGTCTGTGTCACTGTGCTGGGAGTGAGACTGCGAGGCACAGGTCTCCTCGGTCTGTGTCACTGTGCTGGGAGGGACAGACTGCGAGGCACAGGTCTCCTCGGTCTGTGTCACTGTGCTGGGAGTGAGACTGCGAGGCACAGGTCTCCTCGGTCTGTGTCACTGTGCTGGGAGGGACAGTCTGCGAGGCACAGGTCCCCTCGGTCTGTGTCACTGTGCTGGGACTGAGACTGCGAGGCACAGGTCTCCTCGGTCTGTGTCACTGTGCTGGGAGTGAGACTGCGAGGCACAGGTCCCCTCGGTCTGTGTCACTCTGCTGGGAGTGAGACTGCGAGGCACAGGTCTCCTCGGTCTGTGTCACTGTGCTGGGAGTGAGACTGTGAGGCACAGGTCTCCTCGGTCTGTGTCACTGTGCTGGGAGGGACAGACTGCGAGGCACAGGTCCCCTCGGTCTGTGTCACTGTGCTGGGAGTGAGACTGCGAGGCACAGGGCCCCCGGTCTGTGTCACTGTGCTGGGAGTGAGACTGCGAGGCACAGGGCCCCTCGGTCTGTGTCACTGTGCTGGGAGTGAGACTGCGAGGCACAGGGCCCCCGGTCTGTGTCACTGTGCTGGGAGTGAGACTGCGAGGCACAGGTCTCCTCGGTCTGTGTCACTGTGCTGGGAGTGAGACTGTGAGGCACAGGGCCCCTCGGTCTGTGTCACTGTGCTGGGAGTTAGACAGCGAGGCACAGGTCCCCTCAGGTCTGTGTCACTGTGCTGTGAGTGAGACTGCGAGGCACAGGTCCCCTCGGTCTGTGTCACTGTGCTGGGAGGGACAGACTGCGAGGCACAGGTCCCCTCGGTCTGTGTCACTGTGCTGGGAGGGACAGACTGCGAGGCACAGGTCTCCTCGGTCTGTGTCACTGTGCTGGGAGTGAGACTGCGAGGCAGAGGTCCCCTCGGTCTGTGTCACTGTGCTGTGAGTGAGACTGCGAGGCACAGGTCCCCTCGGTCTGTGTCACTGTGCTGGGAGTGAGACTGCGAGGCACAGGTCCCCTCGGTCTGTGTCACTGTGCTGGGAGGGACAGACTGCGAGGCACAGGTCTCCTCGGTCTGTGTCACTGTGCTGGGAGTGAGACTGCGAGGCACAGGTCTCCTCGGTCTGTGTCACTGTGCTGGGAGGGACAGACTGCGAGGCACAGGTCTCCTCGGTCTTTGTCACTGTGCTGGGAGGGACAGACTGCGAGGCACAGGTCCCCTCGGTCTGTGTCACTGTGCTGGGAGGGACAGACTGCGAGGCACAGGTCTCCTCGGTCTGTGTCACTGTGCTGGGAGTGAGACTGCGAGGCACAGGTCTCCTCGGTCTGTGTCACTGTGCTGGGAGGGACAGACTGCGAGGCACAGGTCTCCTCGGTCTGTGTCACTGTGCTGGGAGGGACAGACTGCGAGGCACAGGTCCCCTCGGTCTGTGTCACTGTGCTGTGAGTGAGACTGCGAGGCACAGATCTCCTCTGTCTGTGTCACTGTGCTGGGAGGGACAGACTGCGAGGCACAGGTCTCCTCGGTCTGTGTCACTGTGCTGGGAGGGACAGACTGCGAGGCACAGGTCCCCTCTGTCTGTGTCACTGTGCTGGGAGGGACAGACTGCGAGGCACAGGTCTCCTCGGTCTGTGTCACTGTGCTGGGAGTGAGACTGCGAGGCACAGGTCCCCTCGGTCTGTGTCACTGTGCTGGGAGTGAGACTGCGAGGCACAGGGCCCCTCGGTCTGTGTCACTGTGCTGGGAGGGACAGACTGCGAGGCACAGGTCCCCTCGGTCTGTGTCACTGTGCTGGGAGGGACAGACTGCGAGGCACAGGTCCCTTCGGTCTGTGTCACTGTGCTGGGAGGGACAGACTGCGAGGCACAGGTCCCCTCGGTCTGTGTCACTGTGCTGGGAGTGAGACTGCGAGGCACAGGTCACCTCGGTCTGTGTCACTGTGCTGGGAGTGAGACTGCGAGGCACAGGTCTCCTCGGTCTGTGTCACTGTGCTGGGAGGGACAGACTGCGAGGCACAGGTCCCCTCGGTCTGTGTCACTGTGCTGGGAGTGAGACTGCGAGGTACAGGTCTCCTCGGTCTGTGTCATTGTGCTGGGAGTGAGACTGCGAGGCACAGGTCCCCTCGGTCTGTGTCACTGCGCTGGGAGTGAGACTGCGAGGCACAGGTCCCCTCGGTCTGTGTCACTGTGCTGGGAGTGAGACTGCGAGGCACAGGTCTCCTCGGTCTGTGTCACTGCGCTGGGAGTGAGAATGCGAGGCACAGTTCTCCTCGGTCTGTGTCACTGTGCTGGGAGTGAGACTGCGAGGCACAGGTCTCCTCGGTCTGTGTCACTGCGCTGGGAGTGCGACTGCGAGGCACAGGTCTCCTCGGTCTGTGTCACTGTGCTGGGAGTGAGACTGCGAGGCACAGGTCCCCTCGGTCTGTGTCACTGTGCTGGGAGTGAGACTGCGAGGCACAGGTCTCCTCGGTCTGTGTCACTGTGCTGGGAGTGAGACTGCGAGGCACAGGTCCCCTCGGTCTGTGTCACTGCGCTGGGAGTGAGACTGCGAGGCACAGGTCCCCTCGGTCTGTGTCACTGTGCTGGGAGGGACAGACTGCGAGGCACAGGTCTCCTCGGTCTGTGTCACTGTGCTGGGAGGGACAGACTGCGAGGCACAGGTCCCCTCGGTCTGTGTCACTGTGCTGGGAGTGAGACTGCGAGGCACAGGTCTCCTCAGTCTGTGTCACTGTGCTGGGAGTGAGACTGCGAGGCACAGGTCTCCTCGGTCTGTCACTGTGCTGGGAGGGACAGACTGCGAGGCACAGGTCCCCTCGGTCTGTGTCACTGTGCTGGGAGTGAGACTGTGAGGTACAGGTCTCCTCGGTCTGTGTCACTGTGCTGGGAGTGAGACTGCGAGGCACAGGTCCCCTCGGTCTGTGTCACTGTGCTGGGAGTGAGACTGCGAGGCACAGGTCCCCTCGGTCTGTGTCACTGTGCTGGGAGTGAGACTGCGAGGCACAGGGCCCCTCGGTCTGTGTCACTGTGCTGGGAGGGACAGACTGCGAGGCACAGGTCCCCTCGGTCTGTGTCACTGTGCTGGGAGGGACAGACTGCGAGGCACAGGTCCCCTCGGTCTGTGTCACTGTGCTGGGAGTGAGACTGCGAGGCACAGGGCCCCTCGGTCTGTGTCACTGTGCTGGGTGGGGACAGACTGCGAGGCACAGGTCCCCTCGGTCTGTGTCACTGTGCTGGGAGGGACAGACTGCGAGGCACAGGTCTCCTCGGTCTGTGTCACTGTGCTGGGAGGGACAGACTGCGAGGCACAGGTCTCCTCGGTCTGTGTCACTGTGCTGGGAGTGAGACTGCGAGGCACAGGTCTCCTCGGTCTGTGTCACTGTGCTGGGAGGGACAGTCTGCGAGGCACAGGTCCCCTCGGTCTGTGTCACTGTGCTGGGACTGAGACTGCGAGGCACAGGTCTCCTCGGTCTGTGTCACTGTGCTGGGAGTGAGACTGCGAGGCACAGGTCCCCTCGGTCTGTGTCACTGTGCTGGGAGTGAGACTGCGAGGCACAGGTCTCCTCGGTCTGTGTCACTGTGCTGGGAGGGACAGACTGCGAGGCACAGGTCTCCTCGGTCTGTGTCACTGTGCTGGGAGTGAGACTGCGAGGCACAGGTCTCCTCGGTCTGTGTCACTGTGCTGGGAGGGACAGTCTGCGAGGCACAGGTCCCCTCGGTCTGTGTCACTGTGCTGGGACTGAGACTGCGAGGCACAGGTCTCCTCGGTCTGTGTCACTGTGCTGGGAGTGAGACTGCGAGGCACAGGTCCCCTCGGTCTGTGTCACTCTGCTGGGAGTGAGACTGCGAGGCACAGGTCTCCTCGGTCTGTGTCACTGTGCTGGGAGTGAGACTGTGAGGCACAGGTCTCCTCGGTCTGTGTCACTGTGCTGGGAGGGACAGACTGCGAGGCACAGGTCCCCTCGGTCTGTGTCACTGTGCTGGGAGTGAGACTGCGAGGCACAGGGCCCCCGGTCTGTGTCACTGTGCTGGGAGTGAGACTGCGAGGCACAGGGCCCCTCGGTCTGTGTCACTGTGCTGGGAGTGAGACTGCGAGGCACAGGGCCCCCGGTCTGTGTCACTGTGCTGGGAGTGAGACTGCGAGGCACAGGTCTCCTCGGTCTGTGTCACTGTGCTGGGAGTGAGACTGTGAGGCACAGGGCCCCTCGGTCTGTGTCACTGTGCTGGGAGTTAGACAGCGAGGCACAGGTCCCCTCAGGTCTGTGTCACTGTGCTGTGAGTGAGACTGCGAGGCACAGGTCCCCTCGGTCTGTGTCACTGTGCTGGGAGGGACAGACTGCGAGGCACAGGTCCCCTCGGTCTGTGTCACTGTGCTGGGAGGGACAGACTGCGAGGCACAGGTCTCCTCGGTCTGTGTCACTGTGCTGGGAGTGAGACTGCGAGGCAGAGGTCCCCTCGGTCTGTGTCACTGTGCTGTGAGTGAGACTGCGAGGCACAGGTCCCCTCGGTCTGTGTCACTGTGCTGGGAGTGAGACTGCGAGGCACAGGTCCCCTCGGTCTGTGTCACTGTGCTGGGAGGGACAGACTGCGAGGCACAGGTCTCCTCGGTCTGTGTCACTGTGCTGGGAGTGAGACTGCGAGGCACAGGTCTCCTCGGTCTGTGTCACTGTGCTGGGAGGGACAGACTGCGAGGCACAGGTCTCCTCGGTCTTTGTCACTGTGCTGGGAGGGACAGACTGCGAGGCACAGGTCCCCTCGGTCTGTGTCACTGTGCTGGGAGGGACAGACTGCGAGGCACAGGTCTCCTCGGTCTGTGTCACTGTGCTGGGAGTGAGACTGCGAGGCACAGGTCTCCTCGGTCTGTGTCACTGTGCTGGGAGGGACAGACTGCGAGGCACAGGTCTCCTCGGTCTGTGTCACTGTGCTGGGAGGGACAGACTGCGAGGCACAGGTCCCCTCGGTCTGTGTCACTGTGCTGTGAGTGAGACTGCGAGGCACAGATCTCCTCTGTCTGTGTCACTGTGCTGGGAGGGACAGACTGCGAGGCACAGGTCTCCTCGGTCTGTGTCACTGTGCTGGGAGGGACAGACTGCGAGGCACAGGTCCCCTCTGTCTGTGTCACTGTGCTGGGAGGGACAGACTGCGAGGCACAGGTCTCCTCGGTCTGTGTCACTGTGCTGGGAGTGAGACTGCGAGGCACAGGTCCCCTCGGTCTGTGTCACTGTGCTGGGAGTGAGACTGCGAGGCACAGGGCCCCTCGGTCTGTGTCACTGTGCTGGGAGGGACAGACTGCGAGGCACAGGTCCCCTCGGTCTGTGTCACTGTGCTGGGAGGGACAGACTGCGAGGCACAGGTCCCTTCGGTCTGTGTCACTGTGCTGGGAGGGACAGACTGCGAGGCACAGGTCCCCTCGGTCTGTGTCACTGTGCTGGGAGTGAGACTGCGAGGCACAGGTCACCTCGGTCTGTGTCACTGTGCTGGGAGTGAGACTGCGAGGCACAGGTCTCCTCGGTCTGTGTCACTGTGCTGGGAGGGACAGACTGCGAGGCACAGGTCCCCTCGGTCTGTGTCACTGTGCTGGGAGTGAGACTGCGAGGTACAGGTCTCCTCGGTCTGTGTCATTGTGCTGGGAGTGAGACTGCGAGGCACAGGTCCCCTCGGTCTGTGTCACTGCGCTGGGAGTGAGACTGCGAGGCACAGGTCCCCTCGGTCTGTGTCACTGTGCTGGGAGTGAGACTGCGAGGCACAGGTCTCCTCGGTCTGTGTCACTGCGCTGGGAGTGAGAATGCGAGGCACAGTTCTCCTCGGTCTGTGTCACTGTGCTGGGAGTGAGACTGCGAGGCACAGGTCTCCTCGGTCTGTGTCACTGCGCTGGGAGTGCGACTGCGAGGCACAGGTCTCCTCGGTCTGTGTCACTGTGCTGGGAGTGAGACTGCGAGGCACAGGTCCCCTCGGTCTGTGTCACTGTGCTGGGAGTGAGACTGCGAGGCACAGGTCTCCTCGGTCTGTGTCACTGTGCTGGGAGTGAGACTGCGAGGCACAGGTCCCCTCGGTCTGTGTCACTGCGCTGGGAGTGAGACTGCGAGGCACAGGTCCCCTCGGTCTGTGTCACTGTGCTGGGAGGGACAGACTGCGAGGCACAGGTCTCCTCGGTCTGTGTCACTGTGCTGGGAGGGACAGACTGCGAGGCACAGGTCCCCTCGGTCTGTGTCACTGTGCTGGGAGTGAGACTGCGAGGCACAGGTCTCCTCAGTCTGTGTCACTGTGCTGGGAGTGAGACTGCGAGGCACAGGTCTCCTCGGTCTGTCACTGTGCTGGGAGGGACAGACTGCGAGGCACAGGTCCCCTCGGTCTGTGTCACTGTGCTGGGAGTGAGACTGTGAGGTACAGGTCTCCTCGGTCTGTGTCACTGTGCTGGGAGTGAGACTGCGAGGCACAGGTCCCCTCGGTCTGTGTCACTGTGCTGGGAGTGAGACTGCGAGGCACAGGTCCCCTCGGTCTGTGTCACTGTGCTGGGAGTGAGACTGCGAGGCACAGGGCCCCTCGGTCTGTGTCACTGTGCTGGGAGGGACAGACTGCGAGGCACAGGTCCCCTCGGTCTGTGTCACTGTGCTGGGAGGGACAGACTGCGAGGCACAGGTCCCCTCGGTCTGTGTCACTGTGCTGGGAGGGACAGACTGCGAGGCACAGGTCCCCTCGGTCTGTGTCACTGTGCTGGGAGTGAGACTGCGAGGCACAGGTCACCTCGGTCTGTGTCACTGTGCTGGGAGTGAGACTGCGAGGCACAGGTCTCCTCGGTCTGTGTCACTGTGCTGGGAGGGACAGACTGCGAGGCACAGGTCCCCTCGGTCTGTGTCACTGTGCTGGGAGTGAGACTGCGAGGTACAGGTCTCCTCGGTCTGTGTCACTGTGCTGGGAGTGAGACTGCGAGGCACAGGTCCCCTCGGTCTGTGTCACTGCGCTGGGAGTGAGACTGCGAGGCACAGGTCCCCTCGGTCTGTGTCACTGTGCTGGGAGTGAGACTGCGAGGCACAGGTCTCCTCGGTCTGTGTCACTGCGCTGGGAGTGAGACTGCGAGGCACAGGTCTCCTCGGTCTGTGTCACTGTGCTGGGAGGGACAGACTGCGAGGCACAGGTCCCCTCGGTCTGTGTCACTGTGCTGGGAGTGAGACTGCGAGGCCCAGGTCTCCTCAGTCTGTGTCACTGTGCTGGGAGTGAGACTGCGAGGCACAGGTCTCCTCGGTCTGTCACTGTGCTGGGAGGGACAGACTGCGAGGCACAGGTCCCCTCGGTCTGTGTCACTGTGCTGGGTGGGGACAGACTGCGAGGCACAGGTCCCCTCGGTCTGTGTCACTGTGCTGGGAGGGACAGACTGCGAGGCACAGCTCCCCTCGGTCTGTGTCACTGTGCTGGGAGTGAGACTGCGAGGCACAGGTCTCCTCGGTCTGTGTCACTGTGCTGGGAGGGACAGACTGCGAGGCACAGGTCTCCTCGGTCTGTGTCACTGTGCTGGGAGTGAGACTGCGAGGCACAGGTCTCCTTGGTCTGTGTCACTGTGCTGGGAGGGACAGTCTGCGAGGCACAGGTCCCCTCGGTCTGTGTCACTGTGCTGGGACTGAGACTGCGAGGCACAGGTCTCCTCGGTCTGTGTCACTGTGCTGGGAGTGAGACTGCGAGGCACAGGTCCCCTTGGTCTGTGTCACTGTGCTGGGAGTGAGACTGCGAGGCACAGGTCTCCTCGGTCTGTGTCACTGTGCTGGGAGTGAGACTGTGAGGCACAGGTCTCCTCGGTCTGTGTCACTGTGCTGGGAGGGACAGACTGCGAGGCACAGGTCCCCTCGGTCTGTGTCACTGTGCTGGGAGTGAGACTGCGAGGCACAGGGCCCCCGGTCTGTGTCACTGTGCTGGGAGTGAGACTGCGAGGCACAGGGCCCCTCGGTCTGTGTCACTGTGCTGGGAGTGAGACTGCGAAGCACAGGGCCCCCGGTCTGTGTCACTGTGCTGGGAGTGAGACTGCGAGGCACAGGTCTCCTCGGTCTGTGTCACTGTGCTGGGAGTGAGACTGCGAGGCACAGGGCCCCTCGGTCTGTGTCACTGTGCTGGGAGGGACAGACTGCGAGGCACAGGTCCCCTCGGTCTGTGTCACTGTGCTGGGAGGGACAGACTGCGAGGCACAGGTCTCCTCGGTCTGTGTCACTGTGCTGGGAGTGAGACTGCGAGGCAGAGGTCCCCTCGGTCTGTGTCACTGTGCTGTGAGTGAGACTGCGAGGCACAGGTCCCCTCGGTCTGTGTCACTGTGCTGGGAGTGAGACTGCGAGGCACAGGTCCCCTCGGTCTGTGTCACTGTGCTGGGAGGGACAGACTGCGAGGCACAGGTCTCCTCGGTCTGTGTCACTGTGCTGGGAGTGAGACTGCGAGGCACAGGTCTCCTCGGTCTGTGTCACTGTGCTGGGAGGGACAGTCTGCGAGGCACAGGTCCCCTCGGTCTGTGTCACTGTGCTGGGACTGAGACTGCGAGGCACAGGTCTCCTCGGTCTGTGTCACTGTGCTGGGAGTGAGACTGCGAGGCACAGGTCCCCTCGGTCTGTGTCACTGTGCTGGGAGTGAGACTGCGAGGCACAGGTCTCCTCGGTCTGTGTCACTGTGCTGGGAGTGAGACTGTGAGGCACAGGTCTCCTCGGTCTGTGTCACTGTGCTGGGAGGGACAGACTGCGAGGCACAGGTCCCCTCGGTCTGTGTCACTGTGCTGGGAGTGAGACTGCGAGGCACAGGGCCCCCGGTCTGTGTCACTGTGCTGGGAGTGAGACTGCGAGGCACAGGGCCCCTCGGTTTGTGTCACTGTGCTGGGAGTGAGACTGCGAAGCACAGGGCCCCCGGTCTGTGTCACTGTGCTGGGAGTGAGACTGCGAGGCACAGGTCTCCTCGGTCTGTGTCACTGTGCTGGGAGTGAGACTGCGAGGCACAGGGCCCCTCGGTCTGTGTCACTGTGCTGGGAGGGACAGACTGCGAGGCACAGGTCCCCTCGGTCTGTGTCACTGTGCTGGGAGGGACAGACTGCGAGGCACAGGTCTCCTCGGTCTGTGTCACTGTGCTGGGAGTGAGACTGCGAGGCAGAGGTCCCCTCGGTCTGTGTCACTGTGCTGTGAGTGAGACTGCGAGGCACAGGTCCCCTCGGTCTGTGTCACTCTTCTGGGAGTGAGACTGCGAGGCACAGGTCCCCTCGGTCTGTGTCACTGTGCTGGGAGGGACAGACTGCGAGGCACAGGTCTCCTCGGTCTGTGTCACTGTGCTGGGAGGGACAGACTGCGAGGCACAGGTCCCCTCGGTCTGTGTCACTGTGCTGTGAGTGAGACTGCGAGGCACAGGTCTCCTCTGTCTGTGTCACTGTGCTGGGAGGGACAGACTGCGAGGCACAGGTCTCCTCGGTCTGTGTCACTGTGCTGGGAGGGACAGACTGCGAGGCACAGGTCCCCTCTGTCTGTGTCACTGTGCTGGGAGGGACAGACTGCGAGGCACAGGTCTCCTCGGTCTGTGTCACTGTGCTGGGAGTGAGACTGCGAGGCACAGGTCCCCTCTGTCTGTGTCACTGTGCTGGGAGTGAGACTGCGAGGCACAGGTCCCCTCGGTCTGTGTCACTGTGCTGGGAGTGAGACTGCGAGGCACAGGGCCCCTCGGTCTGTGTCACTGTGCTGGGAGGGACAAACTGCGAGGCACAGGTCCCCTCGGTCTGTGTCACTGTGCTGGGAGGGACAGACTGCGAGGCACAGGTCCCCTCGGTCTGTGTCACTGTGCTGGGAGTGAGACTGCGAGGCACAGGTCACCTCGGTCTGTGTCACTGTGCTGGGAGTGAGACTGCGAGGCACAGGTCTCCTCGGTCTGTGTCACTGTGCTGGGAGGGACAGACTGCGGGGCACAGGTCCCCTCGGTCTGTGTCACTGTGCTGGGAGTGAGACTGCGAGGCACACGTCCCCTCGGTCTGTGTCACTGTGCTGGGAGTGAGACTGCGAGGCACAGGTCTCCTCGGTCTGTGTCACTGTGCTGGGAGGGACAGACTGCGAGGCACAGGTCCCCTCGGTCTGTGTCACTGTGCTGGGAGGGACAGACTGCGAGGCACAGGTCCCCTCGGTCTGTGTCACTGTGCTGGGAGGGACAGACTGCGAGGCACAGGTCCCCTCGGTCTGTGTCACTGTGCTGGGAGTGAGACTGCGAGGCACAGGTCACCTCGGTCTGTGTCACTGTGCTGGGAGTGAGACTGCGAGGCACAGGTCTCCTCGGTCTGTGTCACTGTGCTGGGAGGGACAGACTGCGAGGCACAGGTCCCCTCGGTCTGTGTCACTGTGCTGGGAGTGAGACTGCGAGGTACAGGTCTCCTCGGTCTGTGTCACTGTGCTGGGAGTGAGACTGCGAGGCACAGGTCCCCTCGGTCTGTGTCACTGCGCTGGGAGTGAGACTGCGAGGCACAGGTCCCCTCGGTCTGTGTCACTGTGCTGGGAGTGAGACTGCGAGGCACAGGTCTCCTCGGTCTGTGTCACTGCGCTGGGAGTGAGACTGCGAGGCACAGGTCTCCTCGGTCTGTGTCACTGTGCTGGGAGTGAGACTGCGAGGCACAGGTCTCCTCGGTCTGTGTCACTGCGCTGGGAGTGCGACTGCGAGGCACAGGTCTCCTCGGTCTGTGTCACTGTGCTGGGAGTGAGACTGCGAGGCACAGGTCCCCTCGGTCTGTGTCACTGTGCTGGGAGTGAGACTGCGAGGCACAGGTCTCCTCGGTCTGTGTCACTGTGCTGGGAGTGAGACTGCGAGGCACAGGTCCCCTCGGTCTGTGTCACTGCGCTGGGAGTGAGACTGCGAGGCACAGGTCCCCTCGGTCTGTGTCACTGTGCTGTGAGTGAGACTGCGAGGCACAGGTCCCCTCGGTCTGTGTCACTGTGCTGGGAGTGAGACTGCGAGGCACAGGTCCCCTCGGTCTGTGTCACTGTGCTGGGAGGGACAGACTGCGAGGCACAGGTCTCCTCGGTCTGTGTCACTGTGCTGGGAGGGACAGACTGCGAGGCACAGGTCCCCTCGGTCTGTGTCACTGTGCTGTGAGTGAGACTGCGAGGCACAGGTCTCCTCTGTCTGTGTCACTGTGCTGGGAGGG
This sequence comes from Ascaphus truei, assembly GCF_040206685.1. NCBI lineage: Eukaryota > Metazoa > Chordata > Amphibia > Anura > Ascaphidae > Ascaphus > Ascaphus truei. The sequence goes on along the minus strand of NW_027456752.1, from coordinate 141,147 downwards.
ACAAACTGCGAGGCACAGGTCTCCTCGGTCTGTGTCACTGTGCTGGGAGGGACAGACTGCGAGGCACAGGTCCCCTCTGTCTGTGTCACTGTGCTGGGAGGGACAGACTGCGAGGCACAGGTCTCCTCGGTCTGTGTCACTGTGCTGGGAGTGAGACTGCGAGGCACAGGTCCCCTCTGTCTGTGTCACTGTGCTGGGAGTGAGACTGCGAGGCACAGGTCCCCTCGGTCTGTGTCACTGTGCTGGGAGTGAGACTGCGAGGCACAGGGCCCCTCGGTCTGTGTCACTGTGCTGGGAGGGACAAACTGCGAGGCACAGGTCCCCTCGGTCTGTGTCACTGTGCTGGGAGGGACAGACTGCGAGGCACAGGTCCCCTCGGTCTGTGTCACTGTGCTGGGAGTGAGACTGCGAGGCACAGGTCACCTCGGTCTGTGTCACTGTGCTGGGAGTGAGACTGCGAGGCACAGGTCTCCTCGGTCTGTGTCACTGTGCTGGGAGGGACAGACTGCGAGGCACAGGTCCCCTCGGTCTGTGTCACTGTGCTGGGAGTGAGACTGCGAGGCACACGTCCCCTCGGTCTGTGTCACTGTGCTGGGAGTGAGACTGCGAGGCACAGGTCTCCTCGGTCTGTGTCACTGTGCTGGGAGGGACAGACTGCGAGGCACAGGTCCCCTCGGTCTGTGTCACTGTGCTGGGAGGGACAGACTGCGAGGCACAGGTCCCCTCGGTCTGTGTCACTGTGCTGGGAGGGACAGACTGCGAGGCACAGGTCCCCTCGGTCTGTGTCACTGTGCTGGGAGTGAGACTGCGAGGCACAGGTCACCTCGGTCTGTGTCACTGTGCTGGGAGTGAGACTGCGAGGCACAGGTCTCCTCGGTCTGTGTCACTGTGCTGGGAGGGACAGACTGCGAGGCACAGGTCCCCTCGGTCTGTGTCACTGTGCTGGGAGTGAGACTGCGAGGTACAGGTCTCCTCGGTCTGTGTCACTGTGCTGGGAGTGAGACTGCGAGGCACAGGTCCCCTCGGTCTGTGTCACTGCGCTGGGAGTGAGACTGCGAGGCACAGGTCCCCTCGGTCTGTGTCACTGTGCTGGGAGTGAGACTGCGAGGCACAGGTCTCCTCGGTCTGTGTCACTGCGCTGGGAGTGAGACTGCGAGGCACAGGTCTCCTCGGTCTGTGTCACTGTGCTGGGAGTGAGACTGCGAGGCACAGGTCCCCTCGGTCTGTGTCACTGCGCTGGGAGTGCGACTGCGAGGCACAGGTCTCCTCGGTCTGTGTCACTGTGCTGGGAGTGAGACTGCGAGGCACAGGTCCCCTCGGTCTGTGTCACTGTGCTGGGAGTGAGACTGCGAGGCACAGGTCTCCTCGGTCTGTGTCACTGTGCTGGGAGTGAGACTGCGAGGCACAGGTCCCCTCGGTCTGTGTCACTGCGCTGGGAGTGAGACTGCGAGGCACAGGTCCCCTCGGTCTGTGTCACTGTGCTGGGAGGGACAGACTGCGAGGCACAGGTCTCCTCGGTCTGTGTCACTGTGCTGGGAGGGACAGACTGCGAGGCACAGGTCCCCTCGGTCTGTGTCACTGTGCTGGGAGTGAGACTGTGAGGCACAGGTCTCCTCGGTCTGTCACTGTGCTGGGAGGGACAGACTGCGAGGCACAGGTCCCCTCGGTCTGTGTCACTGTGCTGGGTGGGGACAGACTGCGAGGCACAGGTCCCCTCGGTCTGTGTCACTGTGCTGGGAGGGACAGACTGCGAGGCACAGCTCCCCTCGGTCTGTGTCACTGTGCTGGGAGTGAGACTGCGAGGCACAGGTCTCCTCGGTCTGTGTCACTGTGCTGGGAGGGACAGACTGCGAGGCACAGGTCTCCTCGGTCTGTGTCACTGTGCTGGGAGTGAGACTGCGAGGCACAGGTCTCCTCGGTCTGTGTCACTGTGCTGGGAGGGACAGTCTGCGAGGCACAGGTCCCCTCGGTCTGTGTCACTGTGCTGGGACTGAGACTGCGAGGCACAGGTCTCCTCGGTCTGTGTCACTGTGCTGGGAGTGAGACTGCGAGGCACAGGTCCCCTCGGTCTGTGTCACTGTGCTGGGAGTGAGACTGTGAGGCACAGGTCTCCTCGGTCTGTGTCACTGTGCTGGGAGTGAGACTGTGAGGCACAGGTCTCCTCGGTCTGTGTCACTGTGCTGGGAGGGACAGACTGCGAGGCACAGGTCCCCTCGGTCTGTGTCACTGGGCTGGGAGTGAGACTGCGAGGCACAGGGCCCCCGGTTTGTGTCACTGTGCTGGGAGTGAGACTGCGAGGCACAGGGCCCCTCGGTCTGTGTCACTGTGCTGGGAGTGAGACTGCGAAGCACAGGGCCCCCGGTCTGTGTCACTGTGCTGGGAGTGAGACTGCGAGGCACAGGTCTCCTCGGTCTGTGTCACTGTGCTGGGAGTGAGACTGCGAGGCACAGGGCCCCTCGGTCTGTGTCACTGTGCTGGGAATGAGACAGCGAGGCACAGGTCCCCTCGGTCTGTGTCACTGTGCTGTGAGTGAGACTGCGAGGCACAGGTCCCCTCGGTCTGTGTCACTGTGCTGGGAGGGACAGACTGCGAGGCACAGGTCCCCTCGGTCTGTGTCACTGTGCTGGGAGGGACAGACTGCGAGGCACAGGTCTCCTCGGTCTGTGTCACTGTGCTGGGAGTGAGACTGCGAGGCAGAGGTCCCCTCGGTCTGTGTCACTGTGCTGTGAGTGAGACTGCGAGGCACAGGTCCCCTCGGTCTGTGTCACTGTGCTGGGAGTGAGACTGCGAGGCACAGGTCCCCTCGGTCTGTGTCACTGTGCTGGGAGGGACAGACTGCGAGGCACAGGTCTCCTCGGTCTGTGTCACTGTGCTGGGAGGGACAGACTGCGAGGCACAGGTCCCCTCGGTCTGTGTCACTGTGCTGTGAGTGAGACTGCGAGGCACAGGTCTCCTCTGTCTGTGTCACTGTGCTGGGAGGGACAGACTGCGAGGCACAGGTCCCCTCGGTCTGTGTCACTGTGCTGGGAGGGACAGACTGCGAGGCACAGGTCCCCTCTGTGTGTCACTGTGCTGGGAGGGACAGACTGCGAGGCACAGGTCCCCTCGGTCTGTGTCACTGTGCTGGGAGTGAGACTGCGAGGCACAGGTCCCCTCTGTCTGTCACTGTGCTGGGAGTGAGACTGCGAGGCACAGGTCCCCTCGGTCTGTGTCACTGTGCTGGGAGTGAGACTGCGAGGCACAGGGCCCCTCGGTCTGTGTCACTGTGCTGGGAGGGACAGACTGCGAGGCACAGGTCCCCTCGGTCTGTGTCACTGTGCTGGGAGGGACAGACTGCGAGGCACAGGTCCCCTCGGTCTGTGTCACTGTGCTGGGAGGGACAGACTGCGAGGCACAGGTCCCCTCGGTCTGTGTCACTGTGCTGGGAGTGAGACTGCGAGGCACAGGTCACCTCGGTCTGTGTCACTGTGCTGGGAGTGAGACTGCGACGCACAGGTCTCCTCGGTCTGTGTCACTGTGCTGGGAGGGACAGACTGCGAGGCACAGGTCCCCTCGGTCTGTGTCACTGTGCTGGGAGTGAGACTGCGAGGCACAGGTCCCCTCGGTCTGTGTCACTGTGCTGGGAGGGACAGACTGCGAGGCACAGGTCCCCTCGGTCTGTGTCACTGTGCTGGGAGGGACAGACTGCGAGGCACAGGTCCCCTCGGTCTGTGTCACTGTGCTGGGAGGGACAGACTGCGAGGCACAGGTCCCCTCGGTCTGTGTCACTGTGCTGGGAGGGACAGACTGCGAGGCACAGGTCCCCTCGGTCTGTGTCACTGTGCTGGGAGGGACAGACTGCGAGGCACAGGTCCCCTCAGTCTGTGTCACTGCGCTGGGAGTGAGACTGCGAGGCACAGGTCCCCTCGGTCTGTGTCACTGTGCTGTGAGTGAGACTGCGAGGCACAGGTCCCCTCGGTCTGTGTCACTGTGCTGGGAGTGAGACTGCGAGGCACAGGTCCCCTCGGTCTGTGTCACTGTGCTGGGAGGGACAGACTGCGAGGCACAGGTCTCCTCGGTCTGTGTCACTGTGCTGGGAGGGACAGACTGCGAGGCACAGGTCCCCTCGGTCTGTGTCACTGTGCTGTGAGTGAGACTGCGAGGCACAGGTCTCCTCTGTCTGTGTCACTGTGCTGGGAGGGACAGACTGCGAGGCACAGGTCTCCTCGGTCTGTGTCACTGTGCTGGGAGGGACAGACTGCGAGGCACAGGTCCCCTCTGTCTGTGTCACTGTGCTGGGAGGGACAGACTGCGAGGCACAGGTCTCCTCGGTCTGTGTCACTGTGCTGGGAGTGAGACTGCGAGGCACAGGTCCCCTCTGTCTGTGTCACTGTGCTGGGAGTGAGACTGCGAGGCACAGGTCCCCTCGGTCTGTGTCACTGTGCTGGGAGTGAGACTGCGAGGCACAGGGCCCCTCGGTCTGTGTCACTGTGCTGGGAGGGACAAACTGCGAGGCACAGGTCCCCTCGGTCTGTGTCACTGTGCTGGGAGGGACAGACTGCGAGGCACAGGTCCCCTCGGTCTGTGTCACTGTGCTGGGAGTGAGACTGCGAGGCACAGGTCACCTCGGTCTGTGTCACTGTGCTGGGAGTGAGACTGCGAGGCACAGGTCTCCTCGGTCTGTGTCACTGTGCTGGGAGGGACAGACTGCGAGGCACAGGTCCCCTCGGTCTGTGTCACTGTGCTGGGAGTGAGACTGCGAGGCACAGGTCACCTCGGTCTGTGTCACTGTGCTGGGAGTGAGACTGCGAGGCACAGGTCTCCTCGGTCTGTGTCACTGTGCTGGGAGGGACAGACTGCGAGGCACAGGTCCCCTCGGTCTGTGTCACTGTGCTGGGAGTGAGACTGCGAGGTACAGGTCTCCTCGGTCTGTGTCACTGTGCTGGGAGTGAGACTGCGAGGCACAGGTCCCCTCGGTCTGTGTCACTGCGCTGGGAGTGAGACTGCGAGGCACAGGTCCCCTCGGTCTGTGTCACTGTGCTGGGAGTGAGACTGCGAGGCACAGGTCTCCTCGGTCTGTGTCACTGCGCTGGGAGTGAGACTGCGAGGCACAGGTCTCCTCGGTCTGTGTCACTGTGCTGGGAGTGAGACTGCGAGGCACAGGTCTCCTCGGTCTGTGTCACTGCGCTGGGAGTGCGACTGCGAGGCACAGGTCTCCTCGGTCTGTGTCACTGTGCTGGGAGTGAGACTGCGAGGCACAGGTCCCCTCGGTCTGTGTCACTGTGCTGGGAGTGAGACTGCAAGGCACAGGTCTCCTCGGTCTGTGTCACTGTGCTGGGAGTGAGACTGCGAGGCACAGGTCCCCTCGGTCTGTGTCACTGCGCTGGGAGTGAGACTGCGAGGCACAGGTCCCCCCGGTCTGTGTCACTGTGCTGGGAGGGACAGACTGCGAGGCACAGGTCTCCTCGGTCTGTGTCACTGTGCTGGGAGGGACAGACTGCGAGGCACAGGTCCCCTCGGTCTGTGTCACTGTGCTGGGAGTGAGACTGCGAGGCACAGGTCTCCTCGGTCTGTCACTGTGCTGGGAGGGACAGACTGCGAGGCACAGGTCCCCTCGGTCTGTGTCACTGTGCTGGGTGGGGACAGACTGCGAGGCACAGGTCCCCTCGGTCTGTGTCACTGTGCTGGGAGGGACAGACTGCGAGGCACAGCTCCCCTCGGTCTGCGTCACTGTGCTGGGAGTGAGACTGCGAGGCACAGGTCTCCTCGGTCTGTGTCACTGTGCTGGGAGGGACAGACTGCGAGGCACAGGTCTCCTCGGTCTGTGTCACTGTGCTGGGAGTGAGACTGCGAGGCACAGGTCTCCTCGGTCTGTGTCACTGTGCTGGGAGGGACAGTCTGCGAGGCACAGGTCCCCTCGGTCTGTGTCACTGTGCTGGGACTGAGACTGCGAGGCACAGGTCTCCTCGGTCTGTGTCACTGTGCTGGGAGTGAGACTGCGAGGCACAGGTCCCCTCGGTCTGTGTCACTGTGCTGGGAGTGAGACTGCGAGGCACAGGTCTCCTCGGTCTGTGTCACTGTGCTGGGAGTGAGACTGTGAGGCACAGGTCTCCTCGGTCTGTGTCACTGTGCTGGGAGGGACAGACTGCGAGGCACAGGTCCCCTCGGTCTGTGTCACTGGGCTGGGAGTGAGACTGCGAGGCACAGGGCCCCCGGTTTGTGTCACTGTGCTGGGAGTGAGACTGCGAGGCACAGGGCCCCTCGGTCTGTGTCACTGTGCTGGGAGTGAGACTGCGAAGCACAGGGCCCCCGGTCTGTGTCACTGTGCTGGGAGTGAGACTGCGAGGCACAGGTCTCCTCGGTCTGTGTCACTGTGCTGGGAGTGAGACTGCGAGGCACAGGGCCCTCGGTCTGTGTCACTGTGCTGGGAATGAGACAGCGAGGCACAGGTCCCCTCGGTCTGTGTCACTGTGCTGTGAGTGAGACTGCGAGGCACAGGTCCCCTCGGTCTGTGTCACTGTGCTGGGAGGGACAGACTGCGAGGCACAGGTCCCCTCGGTCTGTGTCACTGTGCTGGGAGGGACAGACTGCGAGGCACAGGTCTCCTCGGTCTGTGTCACTGTGCTGGGAGTGAGACTGCGAGGCAGAGGTCCCCTCGGTCTGTGTCACTGTGCTGTGAGTGAGACTGCGAGGCACAGGTCCCCTCGGTCTGTGTCACTGTGCTGGGAGTGAGACTGCGAGGCACAGGTCCCCTCGGTCTGTGTCACTGTGCTGGGAGGGACAGACTGCGAGGCACAGGTCTCCTCGGTCTGTGTCACTGTGCTGGGAGGGACAGACTGCGAGGCACAGGTCCCCTCGGTCGGTGTCACTGTGCTGTGAGTGAGACTGCGAGGCACAGGTCTCCTCTGTCTGTGTCACTGTGCTGGGAGGGACAGACTGCGAGGCACAGGTCCCCTCGGTCTGTGTCACTGTGCTGGGAGGGACAGACTGCGAGGCACAGGTCCCCTCTGTGTGTCACTGTGCTGGGAGGGACAGACTGCGAGGCACAGGTCCCCTCGGTCTGTGTCACTGTGCTGGGAGTGAGACTGCGAGGCACAGGTCCCCTCTGTCTGTCACTGTGCTGGGAGTGAGACTGCGAGGCACAGGTCCCCTCGGTCTGTGTCACTGTGCTGGGAGTGAGACTGCGAGGCACAGGGCCCCTCGGTCTGTGTCACTGTGCTGGGAGGGACAGACTGCGAGGCACAGGTCCCCTCGGTCTGTGTCACTGTGCTGGGAGGGACAGACTGCGAGGCACAGGTCCCCTCGGTCTGTGTCACTGTGCTGGGAGGGACAGACTGCGAGGCACAGGTCCCCTCGGTCTGTGTCACTGTGCTGGGAGTGAGACTGCGAGGCACAGGTCACCTCGGTCTGTGTCACTGTGCTGGGAGTGAGACTGCGAGGCACAGGTCTCCTCGGTCTGTGTCACTGTGCTGGGAGGGACAGACTGCGAGGCACAGGTCCCCTCGGTCTGTGTCACTGTGCTGGGAGTGAGACTGCGAGGCACAGGTCCCCTCGGTCTGTGTCACTGTGCTGGGAGGGACAGACTGCGAGGCACAGGTCCCCTCGGTCTGTGTCACTGTGCTGGGAGGGACAGACTGCGAGGCACAGGTCCCCTCGGTCTGTGTCACTGTGCTGGGAGGGACAGACTGCGAGGCACAGGTCCCCTCGGTCTGTGTCACTGTGCTGGGAGGGACAGACTGCGAGGCACAGGTCCCCTCGGTCTGTGTCACTGTGCTGGTAGTGAGACTGCGAGGCACAGGTCCCCTCGGTCTGTGTCACTGTGCTGGGAGGGACAGACTGCGAGGCACAGGTCTCCTCGGTCTGTGTCACTGTGCTGGGAGGGACAGACTGCGAGGCACAGGTCCCCTCGGTCTGTTTCACTGTGCTGGGAGGGACAGACTGCGAGGCACAGGTCCCCTCGGTCTGTGTCACTGTGCTGGGAGGGACAGACTGCGAGGCACAGGTCTCCTCGGTCTGTGTCACTGTGCTGGGAGTGAGACTGCGAGGCACAGGTCCCCTTGGTCTGTGTCACTGTGCTGGGAGTGAGACTGCGAGTCACAGGTCCCCTCGGTCTGTGTCACTGTGCTGGGAGTGAGACTGCGAGGCACAGGTCTCCTCGGTCTGTGTCACTGTGCTGGGAGTGAGACTGCGAGGCACAGGGCCCCTCGGTCTGTGTCACTGTGCTGGGAGTGAGACTGCGAGGCACAGGTCCCCTCGGTCTGTGTCACTGTGCTGGGAGGGACAGACTGCGAGGCACAGGTCTCCTCAGTCTGTCACTGTGCTGGGAGTGAGACTGCGAGGCACAGGTCCCCTCGGTCTGTGTCACTGTGCTGGGAGGGACAGACTGCGAGGCACAGGTCCCCTCGGTCTGTATCACTGTGCTGGGAGTGAGACTGCGAGGCACAGGTCTCATCGGTCTGTATCACTGTGCTGGGAGGGACAGACTGCGAGGCACAGGTCTCCTCGGTCTGTGTCACTGCGCTGGGAGGGACAGACTGCGAGGACCAGGTCTCCTCGGTCTGTGTCACTGTGCTGGGAGTGAGACTGCGAGGCACAGGTCTCCTCGGTCTGTGTCACTGTGCTGGGAGTGAGACTGCGAGGCACAGGTCTCCTCGGTCTTTGTCACTGTGCTGGGAGGGACAGACTGCGAGGCACAGGTCTCCTCGGTCTGTGTCACTGTGCTGGGAGGGACAGACTGCGAGGCACAGGTCTCCTCGGTCTGTGTCACTGTGCTGGGAGGGACAGACTGCGAGGCACAGGTCTCCTCGCTCTGTGTCAGTGTGCTGGGAGTGAGACTGCGAGGCACAGGTCCCCTCGGTCTGTGTCACTGTGCTGGGAGTGAGACAGCGAGGCACAGGTCCCCTCGGTCTGTGTCACTGTGCTGGGAGTGAGACTGCGAGGCACAGGTCTCCTCGGTCTGTGTCACTGTGCTGGGAGGGACAGACTGCGAGGCACAGGTCCCCTCGGTCTGTGTCACTGTGCTGGGAGGGACAGACTGCGAGGCACAGGTCCCCTCGGTCTGTGTCACTGTGCTGGGAGGGACAGACTGCGAGGCACAGGTCCCCTCGGTCTGTGTCACTGTGCTGGGAGTGAGACTGCGAGGCACAGGTCCCCTCGGTCTGTGTCACTGTGCTGGGAGGGACAGACTGCGAGGCACAGGCCTCCTCGGTCTGTGTGTGCTGGGAGGGACAGACTGCGAGGCACAGGTCCCCTCGGTCTGTGTCACTGTGCTGGGAGGGACAGACTGCGAGGCACAGGTCTCCTCGGTCTGTGTCACTGTGCTGGGAGTGAGACTGCGAGGCACAGGTCTCCTTGGTCTGTGTCACTGTGCTGGGAGGGACAGACAGCGAGGCACAGGTCTCCTCGGTCTGTGTCACTGTGCTGGGAGTGAGACTGCGAGGCACAGGTCCCCTCGGTCTGTGTCACTGTGCTGGGAGTGAGACTGCGAGGCACAGGTCTCCTCGGTCTGTGTCACTGTGCTGGGAGGGACAGACTGCGAGGCACAGGTCTCCTCGGTCTGTGTCACTGTGCTGGGAGTGAGATTGCGAGGCACAGGTCCCCTCGGTCTGTGTCACTGTGCTGGGAGGGACAGACTGCGAGGCACAGGTCTCCTCAGTCTGTGTCACTGTGCTGGGAGGGACAGACTGCGAGGCACAGGTCCCCTCGGTCTGTGTCACTGTGCTGGGAGTGAGACTGCGAGGCACAGGTCTCCTCGGTCTGTGTCACTGTGCTGGGAGTGAGACAGCGAGGCACAGGTCTCCTCGGTCTGTGTCACTGTGCTGGGAGTGAGACTGCGAGGCACAGGTCTCCTCGGTCTGTGTCACTGTGCTGGGAGTGAGACAGCGAGGCACAGGTCCCCTCGGTCTGTGTCACTGTGCTGGGAGTGAGACTGCGAGGCACAGGTCCCCTCGGTCTGTGTCACTGTGCTGGGAGTGAGACAGCGAGGCACAGGTCCCCTCGGTCTGTGTCACTGTGCTGGGAGTGAGACTGCGAGGCACAGGTCCCCTTGGTCTGTGTCACTGTGCTGGGAGTGAGACTGCGAGGCACAGGTCTCCTCGGTCTGTGTCACTGTGCTGGGAGTGAGACTGCGAGGCACAGGTCCCCTCGGTCTGTGTCACTGCGCTGGGAGTGAGACTGCGAGGCACAGGTCCCCTCAGTCTGTGTCACTGCGCTGGGAGTGAGACTGCGAGGCACAGGTCCCCTCGGTCTGTGTCACTGTGCTGGGAGTGAGACTGCGAGGCACAGGTCCCCTCGGTCTGTGTCACTGCACTGGGAGTGAGACTGCGAGGCACAGGTCCCCTTGGTCTGTGTCACTGCGCTGGGAGTGAGACTGCGAGGCACAGGTCCCCTCGGTCTGTGTCACTGTGCTGGGAGGGACAGACTGCGAGGCACAGGTCCCCTCGGTCTGTGTCACTGTGCTGGGTGGGACAGACTGCGAGGCACAGGTCCCCTCGGTCTGTGTCACTGTGCTGGGAGGGACAGACTGCGAGGCACAGGTCCCCTCGGTCTGTGTCCCTGTGCTGGGAGGGACAGACTGCGAGGCACAGGTCCCCTCGGTCTGTGTCACTGTGCTGGGAGTGAGACTGCGAGGCACAGGTCTCCTCGGTCTGTGTCACTGTGCTGGGAGTGAGACTGCGAGGCACAGGTCCCCTCGGTCTGTGTCACTGTGCTGGGAGTGAGACTGCGAGGCACAGGTCCCCTCGGTCTGTGTCACTTTGCTGGGAGGGACAGACTGCGAGGCACAGGTCTCCTCGGTCTGTGTCACTGTGCTGGGAGGGACAGACTGCGAGGCACAGGTCCCCTCGGTCTGTGTCACTGTGCTGGGAGTGAGACTGCGAGGCACAGGTCCCCTCGGTCTGTGTCACTGCGCTGGGAGTGAGACTGCGAGGCACAGGTCTCTTCGGTCTGTGTCACTGTGCTGGGTGGGAAAGGCTGCGAGGCACAGGTCTCCTCGGTCTGTGTCACTGTGCTGGGAGTGAGACTGCGAGGCACAGGTCCCCTCGGTCTGTGTCACTGTGCTGGGAGTGAGACTGCGAGGCACAGGTCCCCTCGGTCTGTGTCACTGTGCTGGGAGGGACAGACTGCGAGGCACAGGTCCCCTCGGTCTGTGTCACTGTGCTGGGAGGGACAGACTGCGAGGCACAGGTCCCCTCGGTCTGTGTCACTGTGCTGGGAGTGAGACTGCGAGGCACAGGTCCCCTCGGTCTGTGTCACTGTGCTGGGAGGGACAGACTGCGAGGCACAGGTCCCCTCGGTCTGTGTCACTGTGCTGGGTGGGACAGACTGCGAGGCACAGGTCCCCTCGGTCTGTGTCACTGTGCTGGGAGGGACAGACTGCGAGGCACAGGTCCCCTCGGTCTGTGTCACTGTGCTGGGAGGGACAGACTGCGAGGCACAGGTCCCCTCGGTCTGTGTCACTGTGCTGGGAGTGAGGCTGCGAGGCACAGGTCTCCTCGGTCTGTGTCACTGTGCTGGGAGGGACAGACTGCGAGGCACAGGTCCCCTCGGTCTGTGTCACTGTGCTGGGAGGGACAGACTGCGAGGCACAGGTCCCCTCGGTCTGTGTCACTGTGCTGGGAGTGAGACTGCGAGGCACAGGTCTCCTCGGTCTGTGTCACTGTGCTGGGAGGGACAGACTGCGAGGCACAGGTCTCCTCGGTCTGTGTCACTGTGCTGGGAGTGAGACTGCGAGGCACAGGTCCCCTCTGTCTGTGTCACTGTGCTGGGAGTGAGACTGCGAGGCACAGGTCCCCTCGGTCTGTGTCACTGTGCTGGGAGTGACAGACTGCGAGGCACAGGTCTCCTTGGTCTGTGTCACTGTGCTGGGAGGGACAGACTGCGAGGCAAAGGTCTCCTCAGTCTGTGTCACTGTGCTGGGAGTGAGACAGCGAGGCACAGGTCTCCTCGGTCTGTGTCACTGTGCTGGGAGGGACAGACTGCGAGGCACAGGTCTCCTCGGTCTGTGTCATTGTGCTGGGAGAGACAGACTGCGAGGCACAGGTCCCCTCGGTCTGTGTCACTGTGCTGGGAGTGAGACTGCGAGGCACAGGTCCCCTCGGTCTGTGTCACTGTGCTGGGAGGGACAGACTGCGAGGCACAGGTCTCCTCGGTCTGTGTCATTGTGCTGGGAGAGACAGACTGCGAGGCACAGGTCCCCTCGGTCTGTGTCACTGTGCTGGGAGTGAGACTGCGAGGCACAGGTCCCCTCGGTCTGTGTCACTGTGCTGGGAGGGACAGACTGCGAGGCACAGGTCCCCTCGGTCTGTGTCACTGTGCTGGGAGTGAGACTGCGAGGCACAGGTCCCTTCGGTCTGTGTCACTGTGCTGGGAGGGACAGACTGCGAGGCACAGGTCCCCTCTGTCTGTGTCACTGTGCTGGGAGTGAGACAGCGAGGCACAGGTCCCCTCGGTCTGTGTCACTGCGCTGGGAGGGAAAGACTGCGAGGCACAGGTCCCCTCGGTCTGTGTCACTGTGCTGGGAGGGACAGACTGCGAGGCACAGGTCTCCTCGGTCTGTGTCACTGCGCTGGGAGTGAGACTGCGAGGCACAGGTCTCCTCGGTCTGTGTCACTGTGCTGGGAGGGACAGACTGCGAGGCACAGGACTCCTCGGTCTGTGTCACTGTGCTGGGAGTGAGACTGCGAGGCACAGGTCCCCTCGGTCTGTGTCACTGTGCTGGGAGTGAGACTGCGAGGCACAGGTCTCCTCGGTCTGTGTCACTGTGCTGGGAGTGAGACTGCGAGGCACAGGTCCCCTCGGTCTGTGTCACTGTGCTGGGAGTGAGACAGCGAGGCACAGGTCCCCTCGGTCTGTGTCACTGCGCTGGGAGGGACAGACTGCGAGGCACAGGTCTCCTCGGTCTGTGTCACTGTGCTGGGAGTGAGACTGCGAGGCACAGGTCTCCTCCGTCTGTGTCACTGTGCTGGGAGGGACAGACTGCGAGGCACAGGGCCCCTCTGTCTGTGTCACTGTGCTGGGAGTGAGACTGCGAGTCACAGGTCCCCTCGGTCTGTGTCACTGTGCTGGGAGTGAGACTGAGAGGCACAGGTCTCCTCGGTCTGTGTCACTGTGCTGGGAGGGACAGACAGCGAGGCACAGGTCCCCTCGGTCTGTGTCCCTGTGCTGGGAGGGACAGACTGCGAGGCACAGGTCCCCTCGGTCTGTGTCACTGTGCTGGGAGGGACAGACTGCGAGGCACAGGTCCCCTCGGTCTGTGTCCCTGTGCTGGGAGGGACAGACTGCGAGGCACAGGTCCCCTCTGTCTGTGTCACTGTGCTGGGAGTGAGACAGCGAGGCACAGGTCCCCTCGGTCTGTGTCACTGCGCTGGGAGGGAAAGACTGCGAGGCACAGGTCCCCTCGGTCTGTGTCACTGTGCTGGGAGGGACAGACTGCGAGGCACAGGTCTCCTCGGTCTGTGTCACTGCGCTGGGAGTGAGACTGCGAGGCACAGGTCTCCTCGGTCTGTGTCACTGTGCTGGGAGGGACAGACTGCGAGGCACAGGACTCCTCGGTCTGTGTCACTGTGCTGGGAGTGAGACTGCGAGGCACAGGTCCCCTCGGTCTGTGTCACTGTGCTGGGAGTGAGACTGCGAGGCACAGGTCTCCTCGGTCTGTGTCACTGTGCTGGGAGTGAGACTGCGAGGCACAGGTCCCCTCGGTCTGTGTCACTGTGCTGGGAGTGAGACAGCGAGGCACAGGTCCCCTCGGTCTGTGTCACTGCGCTGGGAGGGACAGACTGCGAGGCACAGGTCTCCTCGGTCTGTGTCACTGTGCTGGGAGTGAGACTGCGAGGCACAGGTCTCCTCCGTCTGTGTCACTGTGCTGGGAGGGACAGACTGCGAGGCACAGGGCCCCTCTGTCTGTGTCACTGTGCTGGGAGTGAGACTGCGAGTCACAGGTCCCCTCGGTCTGTGTCACTGTGCTGGGAGTGAGACTGAGAGGCACAGGTCTCCTCGGTCTGTGTCACTGTGCTGGGAGGGACAGACAGCGAGGCACAGGTCTCCTCGGTCTGTGTCACTGTGCTGGGAGGGACAGACAGCGAGGCACAGGTCCCCTCGGTCTGTGTCCCTGTGCTGGGTGGGACAGACTGCGAGGCACAGGTCCCCTCGGTCTGTGTCACTGTGCTGGGAGGGACAGACTGCGAGGCACAGGTCCCCTCGGTCTGTGTCCCTGTGCTGGGAGGGACAGACTGCGAGGCACAGGTCCCCTCGGTCTGTGTCACTGTGCTGGGAGTGAGACTGCGAGGCACAGGTCTCCTCGGTCTGTGTCACTGTGCTGGGAGTGAGACTGCGAGGCACAGGTCCCCTCGGTCTGTGTCACTGTGCTGGGAGTGAGACTGCGAGGCACAGGTCCCCTCGGTCTGTGTCACTTTGCTGGGAGGGACAGACTGCGAGGCACAGGTCTCCTCGGTCTGTGTCACTGTGCTGGGAGGGACAGACTGCGAGGCACAGGTCCCCTCGGTCTGTGTCACTGTGCTGGGAGTGAGACTGCGAGGCACAGGTCCCCTCGGTCTGTGTCACTGCGCTAGGAGTGAGACTGCGAGGCACAGGTCTCCTCGGTCTGTGTCACTGTGCTGGGAGGGAAAGGCTGCGAGGCACAGGTCTCCTCGGTCTGTGTCACTGTGCTGGGAGTGAGACTGCGAGGCACAGGTCCCCTCGGTCTGTGTCACTGTGCTGGGAGTGAGACTGCGAGGCACAGGTCCCCTCGGTCTGTGTCACTGTGCTGGGAGGGACAGACTGCGAGGCACAGGTCCCCTCGGTCTGTGTCACTGTGCTGGGAGGGACAGACTGCGAGGCACAGGTCCCCTCGGTCTGTGTCACTGTGCTGGGAGTGAGACTGCGAGGCACAGGTCCCCTCGGTCTGTGTCACTGTGCTGGGAGGGACAGACTGCGAGGCACAGGTCCCCTCGGTCTGTGTCACTGTGCTGGGAGGGACAGTCTGCGAGGCACAGGTCTCCTCGGTCTGTGTCACTGTGCTGGGAGTGAGACTGCGAGGCACAGGTCTCCTCGGTCTGTGTCACTGTGCTGGGAGGGACAGACTGCGAGGCACAGGTCCCCTCGGTCTGTGTCACTGTGCTGGGTGGGACAGACTGCGAGGCACAGGTCCCCTCCGTCTGTGTCACTGTGCTGGGAGGGACAGACTGCGAGGCACAGGTCCCCTCGGTCTGTGTCACTGTGCTGGGAGGGACAGACTGCGAGGCACAGGTCCCCTCGGTCTGTGTCACTGTGCTGGGAGTGAGGCTGCGAGGCACAGGTCTCCTCGGTCTGTGTCACTGTGCTGGGAGGGACAGACTGCGAGGCACAGGTCCCCTCGGTCTGTGTCACTGTGCTGGGAGGGACAGACTGCGAGGCACAGGTCCCCTCGGTCTGTGTCACTGTGCTGGGAGTGAGACTGCGAGGCACAGGTCTCCTCGGTCTGTGTCACTGTGCTGGGAGGGACAGACTGCGAGGCACAGGTCTCCTCGGTCTGTGTCACTGTGCTGGGAGTGAGACTGCGAGGCACAGGTCCCCTCTGTCTGTGTCACTGTGCTGGGAGTGAGACTGCGAGGCACAGGTCCCCTCGGTCTGTGTCACTGTGCTGGGAGTGACAGACTGCGAGGCACAGGTCCCCTCGGTCTGTGTCACTGTGCTGGGAGTGACAGACTGCGAGGCACAGGTCTCCTTGGTCTGTGTCACTGTGCTGGGAGGGACAGACTGCGAGGCAAAGGTCTCCTCAGTCTGTGTCACTGTGCTGGGAGTGAGACAGCGAGGCACAGGTCTCCTCGGTCTGTGTCACTGTGCTGGGAGGGACAGACTGCGAGGCACAGGTCTCCTCGGTCTGTGTCATTGTGCTGGGAGAGACAGACTGCGAGGCACAGGTCCCCTCGGTCTGTGTCACTGTGCTGGGAGTGAGACTGCGAGGCACAGGTCCCCTCGGTCTGTGTCACTGTGCTGGGAGGGACAGACTGCGAGGCACAGGTCCCCTCGGTCTGTGTCACTGTGCTGGGAGTGAGACTGCGAGGCACAGGTCCCTTCGGTCTGTGTCACTGTGCTGGGAGGGACAGACTGCGAGGCACAGGTCCCCTCTGTCTGTGTCACTGTGCTGGGAGTGAGACAGCGAGGCACAGGTCCCCTCGGTCTGTGTCACTGCGCTGGGAGGGAAAGACTGCGAGGCACAGGTCCCCTCGGTCTGTGTCACTGTGCTGGGAGGGACAGACTGCGAGGCACAGGTCTCCTCGGTCTGTGTCACTGCGCTGGGAGTGAGACTGCGAGGCACAGGTCTCCTCGGTCTGTGTCACTGTGCTGGGAGGGACAGACTGCGAGGCACAGGACTCCTCGGTCTGTGTCACTGTGCTGGGAGTGAGACTGCGAGGCACAGGTCCCCTCGGTCTGTGTCACTGTGCTGGGAGTGAGACTGCGAGGCACAGGTCTCCTCGGTCTGTGTCACTGTGCTGGGAGTGAGACTGCGAGGCACAGGTCCCCTCGGTCTGTGTCACTGTGCTGGGAGTGAGACAGCGAGGCACAGGTCCCCTCGGTCTGTGTCACTGCGCTGGGAGGGACAGACTGCGAGGCACAGGTCTCCTCGGTCTGTGTCACTGTGCTGGGAGTGAGACTGCGAGGCACAGGTCTCCTCCGTCTGTGTCACTGTGCTGGGAGGGACAGACTGCGAGGCACAGGGCCCCTCTGTCTGTGTCACTGTGCTGGGAGTGAGACTGCGAGTCACAGGTCCCCTCGGTCTGTGTCACTGTGCTGGGAGTGAGACTGAGAGGCACAGGTCTCCTCGGTCTGTGTCACTGTGCTGGGAGGGACAGACAGCGAGGCACAGGTCCCCTCGGTCTGTGTCCCTGTGCTGGGAGGGACAGACTGCGAGGCACAGGTCCCCTCGGTCTGTGTCACTGTGCTGGGTGGGACAGACTGCGAGGCACAGGTCCCCTCGGTCTGTGTCCCTGTGCTGGGAGGGACAGACTGCGAGGCACAGGTCCCCTCTGTCTGTGTCACTGTGCTGGGAGTGAGACAGCGAGGCACAGGTCCCCTCGGTCTGTGTCACTGCGCTGGGAGGGAAAGACTGCGAGGCACAGGTCCCCTCGGTCTGTGTCACTGTGCTGGGAGGGACAGACTGCGAGGCACAGGTCTCCTCGGTCTGTGTCACTGCGCTGGGAGTGAGACTGCGAGGCACAGGTCTCCTCGGTCTGTGTCACTGTGCTGGGAGGGACAGACTGCGAGGCACAGGACTCCTCGGTCTGTGTCACTGTGCTGGGAGTGAGACTGCGAGGCACAGGTCCCCTCGGTCTGTGTCACTGTGCTGGGAGTGAGACTGCGAGGCACAGGTCTCCTCGGTCTGTGTCACTGTGCTGGGAGTGAGACTGCGAGGCACAGGTCCCCTCGGTCTGTGTCACTGTGCTGGGAGTGAGACAGCGAGGCACAGGTCCCCTCGGTCTGTGTCACTGCGCTGGGAGGGACAGACTGCGAGGCACAGGTCTCCTCGGTCTGTGTCACTGTGCTGGGAGTGAGACTGCGAGGCACAGGTCTCCTCCGTCTGTGTCACTGTGCTGGGAGGGACAGACTGCGAGGCACAGGGCCCCTCTGTCTGTGTCACTGTGCTGGGAGTGAGACTGCGAGTCACAGGTCCCCTCGGTCTGTGTCACTGTGCTGGGAGTGAGACTGAGAGGCACAGGTCTCCTCGGTCTGTGTCACTGTGCTGGGAGGGACAGACAGCGAGGCACAGGTCTCCTCGGTCTGTGTCACTGTGCTGGGAGGGACAGACAGCGAGGCACAGGTCCCCTCGGTCTGTGTCCCTGTGCTGGGTGGGACAGACTGCGAGGCACAGGTCCCCTCGGTCTGTGTCACTGTGCTGGGAGGGACAGACTGCGAGGCACAGGTCCCCTCGGTCTGTGTCCCTGTGCTGGGAGGGACAGACTGCGAGGCACAGGTCCCCTCGGTCTGTGTCACTGTGCTGGGAGTGAGACTGCGAGGCACAGGTCTCCTCGGTCTGTGTCACTGTGCTGGGAGTGAGACTGCGAGGCACAGGTCCCCTCGGTCTGTGTCACTGTGCTGGGAGTGAGACTGCGAGGCACAGGTCCCCTCGGTCTGTGTCACTTTGCTGGGAGGGACAGACTGCGAGGCACAGGTCTCCTCGGTCTGTGTCACTGTGCTGGGAGGGACAGACTGCGAGGCACAGGTCCCCTCGGTCTGTGTCACTGTGCTGGGAGTGAGACTGCGAGGCACAGGTCCCCTCGGTCTGTGTCACTGCGCTGGGAGTGAGACTGCGAGGCACAGGTCTCCTCGGTCTGTGTCACTGTGCTGGGAGGGAAAGGCTGCGAGGCACAGGTCTCCTCGGTCTGTGTCACTGTGCTGGGAGTGAGACTGCGAGGCACAGGTCCCCTCGGTCTGTGTCACTGTGCTGGGAGTGAGACTGCGAGGCACAGGTCCCCTCGGTCTGTGTCACTGTGCTGGGAGGGACAGACTGCGAGGCACAGGTCCCCTCGGTCTGTGTCACTGTGCTGGGAGGGACAGACTGCGAGGCACAGGTCCCCTCGGTCTGTGTCACTGTGCTGGGAGTGAGACTGCGAGGCACAGGTCCCCTCGGTCTGTGTCACTGTGCTGGGAGGGACAGACTGCGAGGCACAGGTCCCCTCGGTCTGTGTCACTGTGCTGGGAGGGACAGTCTGCGAGGCACAGGTCTCCTCGGTCTGTGTCACTGTGCTGGGAGTGAGACTGCGAGGCACAGGTCTCCTCGGTCTGTGTCACTGTGCTGGGAGGGACAGACTGCGAGGCACAGGTCCCCTCGGTCTGTGTCACTGTGCTGGGTGGGACAGACTGCGAGGCACAGGTCCCCTCCGTCTGTGTCACTGTGCTGGGAGGGACAGACTGCGAGGCACAGGTCCCCTCGGTCTGTGTCACTGTGCTGGGAGGGACAGACTGCGAGGCACAGGTCCCCTCGGTCTGTGTCACTGTGCTGGGAGTGAGGCTGCGAGGCACAGGTCTCCTCGGTCTGTGTCACTGTGCTGGGAGGGACAGACTGCGAGGCACAGGTCCCCTCGGTCTGTGTCACTGTGCTGGGAGGGACAGACTGCGAGGCACAGGTCCCCTCGGTCTGTGTCACTGTGCTGGGAGTGAGACTGCGAGGCACAGGTCTCCTCGGTCTGTGTCACTGTGCTGGGAGGGACAGACTGCGAGGCACAGGTCTCCTCGGTCTGTGTCACTGTGCTGGGAGTGAGACTGCGAGGCACAGGTCCCCTCTGTCTGTGTCACTGTGCTGGGAGTGAGACTGCGAGGCACAGGTCCCCTCGGTCTGTGTCACTGTGCTGGGAGTGACAGACTGCGAGGCACAGGTCCCCTCGGTCTGTGTCACTGTGCTGGGAGTGACAGACTGCGAGGCACAGGTCTCCTTGGTCTGTGTCACTGTGCTGGGAGGGACAGACTGCGAGGCAAAGGTCTCCTCAGTCTGTGTCACTGTGCTGGGAGTGAGACAGCGAGGCACAGGTCTCCTCGGTCTGTGTCACTGTGCTGGGAGGGACAGACTGCGAGGCACAGGTCTCCTCGGTCTGTGTCATTGTGCTGGGAGAGACAGACTGCGAGGCACAGGTCCCCTCGGTCTGTGTCACTGTGCTGGGAGTGAGACTGCGAGGCACAGGTCCCCTCGGTCTGTGTCACTGTGCTGGGAGGGACAGACTGCGAGGCACAGGTCCCCTCGGTCTGTGTCACTGTGCTGGGAGTGAGACTGCGAGGCACAGGTCCCTTCGGTCTGTGTCACTGTGCTGGGAGGGACAGACTGCGAGGCACAGGTCCCCTCTGTCTGTGTCACTGTGCTGGGAGTGAGACAGCGAGGCACAGGTCCCCTCGGTCTGTGTCACTGCGCTGGGAGGGAAAGACTGCGAGGCACAGGTTCCCTCGGTCTGTGTCACTGTGCTGGGAGGGACAGACTGCGAGGCACAGGTCTCCTCGGTCTGTGTCACTGCGCTGGGAGTGAGACTGCGAGGCACAGGTCTCCTCGGTCTGTGTCACTGTGCTGGGAGGGACAGACTGCGAGGCACAGGACTCCTCGGTCTGTGTCACTGTGCTGGGAGTGAGACTGCGAGGCACAGGTCCCCTCGGTCTGTGTCACTGTGCTGGGAGTGAGACTGCGAGGCACAGGTCTCCTCGGTCTGTGTCACTGTGCTGGGAGTGAGACTGCGAGGCACAGGTCCCCTCGGTCTGTGTCACTGTGCTGGGAGTGAGACAGCGAGGCACAGGTCCCCTCGGTCTGTGTCACTGCGCTGGGAGGGACAGACTGCGAGGCACAGGTCTCCTCGGTCTGTGTCACTGTGCTGGGAGTGAGACTGCGAGGCACAGGTCTCCTCCGTCTGTGTCACTGTGCTGGGAGGGACAGACTGCGAGGCACAGGGCCCCTCTGTCTGTGTCACTGTGCTGGGAGTGAGACTGCGAGTCACAGGTCCCCTCGGTCTGTGTCACTGTGCTGGGAGTGAGACTGAGAGGCACAGGTCTCCTCGGTCTGTGTCACTGTGCTGGGAGGGACAGACAGCGAGGCACAGGTCTCCTCGGTCTGTGTCACTGTGCTGGGAGGGACAGACAGCGAGGCACAGGTCTCCTCGGTCTGTCACTGTGCTGGGAGTGAGACTGCGAGGCACAGGTCCCCTCGGTCTGTGTCACTGTGCTGGGAGGGACAGACTGCGAGGCACAGGTCTCCTCGGTCTGTGTCACTGTGCTGGGAGTGAGACTGCGACGCACAGGTCACCCCCGTCTGTGTCACTGTGCTGGGAGTGGGACTGCGAGGCACAGGTCCCCTCGGGCTGTGTCACTGTGCTGGGAGTGAGACAGCGAGGCACAGGTCCCCTCGGTCTTTGTCACTGCGCTGGGAGGGACAGACTTCGAGGCACAGGGCCCCTAGGTCTGTGTCACTGTGCTGGGAGGGACAGACTGCGAGGCACAGTTCTCCTCGGTCTGTGTCACTGTGCTGGGAGGGACAGACTGCGAGGCACAGGTCTCCTCGGTCTGTGTCACTGTGCTGGGAGGGACAGACTGCGAGGCACAGGTCTCCTCGCTCTGTGTCAGTGTGCTGGGAGTGAGACTGCGAGGCACAGGTCCCCTCGGTCTGTGTCACTGTGCTGGGAGTGAGACAGCGAGGCACAGGTCCCCTCGGTCTGTGTCACTGTGCTGGGAGTGAGACTGCGAGGCACAGGTCTCCTCGGTCTGTGTCACTGTGCTGGGAGGGACAGACTGCGAGGCACAGGTCCCCTCGGTCTGTGTCACTGTGCTGGGAGGGACAGACTGCGAGGCACAGGTCCCCTCGGTCTGTGTCACTGTGCTGGGAGGGACAGACTGCGAGGCACAGGTCCCCTCGGTCTGTGTCACTGTGCTGGTAGTGAGACTGCGAGGCACAGGTCCCCTCGGTCTGTGTCACTGTGCTGGGAGGGACAGACTGCGAGGCACAGGCCTCCTCGGTCTGTGTGTGCTGGGAGGGACAGACTGCGAGGCACAGGTCCCCTCGGTCTGTGTCACTGTGCTGGGAGGGACAGACTGCGAGGCACAGGTCTCCTCGGTCTGTGTCACTGTGCTGGGAGTGAGACTGCGAGGCACAGGTCTCCTCGGTCTGTGTCACTGTGCTGGGAGTGAGACTGCGAGGCACTGGTCCCCTCGGTCTGTGTCACTGTGCTGGGAGTGAGACTGCGAGGCACAGGTCTCCTCGGTCTGTGTCACTGTGCTGGGAGGGACAGACAGCGAGGCACAGGTCTCCTCGGTCTGTGTCACTGTGCTGGGAGTGAGACTGCGAGGCACAGGTCCCCTCGGTCTGTGTCACTGTGCTGGGAGTGAGACTGCGAGGCACAGGTCTCCTCGGTCTGTGTCACTGTGCTGGGAGGGACAGACTGCGAGGCACAGGTCTCCTCGGTCTGTGTCACTGTGCTGGGAGTGAGATTGCGAGGCACAGGTCCCCTCGGTCTGTGTCACTGTGCTGGGAGGGACAGACTGCGAGGCACAGGTCTCCTCAGTCTGTGTCACTGTGCTGGGAGGGACAGACTGCGAGGCACAGGTCCCCTCGGTCTGTGTCACTGTGCTGGGAGTGAGACTGCGAGGCACAGGTCTCCTCGGTCTGTGTCACTGTGCTGGGAGTGAGACAGCGAGGCACAGGTCTCCTCGGTCTGTGTCACTGTGCTGGGAGTGAGACTGCGAGGCACAGGTCTCCTCGGTCTGTGTCACTGTGCTGGGAGTGAGACAGCGAGGCACAGGTCCCCTCGGTCTGTGTCACTGTGCTGGGAGTGAGACTGCGAGGCACAGGTCCCCTCGGTCTGTGTCACTGTGCTGGGAGTGAGACAGCGAGGCACAGGTCCCCTCGGTCTGTGTCACTGTGCTGGGAGTGAGACTGCGAGGCACAGGTCTCCTCGGTCTGTGTCACTGTGCTGGGAGGGACAGACTGCGAGGCACATGTCTCCTCGGTCTGTGTCACTGTGCTGGGAGTGAGACTGCGAGGCACAGGTCCCCTCGGTCTGTGTCACTGTGCTGGGAGTGAGACAGCGAGGCACAGGTCCCCTCGGTCTGTGTCACTGTGCTGGGAGTGAGACTGCGAGGCACAGGTCTCCTCGGTCTGTGTCACTGTGCTGGGAGTGAGACAGCGAGGCACAGGTCCCCTCGGTCTGTGTCACTGTGCTGGGAGTGAGACTGCGAGGCACAGGTCTCCTCGGTCTGTGTCACTGTGCTGGGAGTGAGACTGCGAGGCACAGGTCCCCTCGGTCTGTGTCACTGTGCTGGGAGGGACAGACTGCGAGGCACAGGTCCCCTCGGTCTGTGTCACTGTGCTGGGAGGGACAGACTGCGAGGCACAGGTCCCCTCTGTCTGTGTCACTGTGCTGGGAGTGAGACTGCGAGGCACAGGTCCCCTCGGTCTGTGTCACTGTGCTGGGAGTGAGACTGCGAGGCACAGGTCCCCTCGGTCTGTGTCACTGTGCTGGGAGGAACAGACTGCGAGGCACAGGTCTCCTCTGTCTGTGTCACTGTGCTGGGAGGGACAGGCTGCGAGGCACAGGTCCCCTCTGTCTGTGTCACTGTGCTGGGAGGGACAGACTGCGAGGCACAGGTCCCCTCGGTCTGTGTCACTGTGCTGGGAGTGAGACTGCGAGGCACAGGTCCCCTCTGTCTGTGTCACTGTGCTGGGAGGGACAGACTGCGAGGCACAGGTCTCCCCGGTCTGTGTCACTGTGCTGGGAGTGAGACTGCGAGGCACAGGGCCCCTCGGTCTGTGTCACTGTGCTGGGAGGGACAGACTGCGAGGCACAGGTCCCCTCGGTCTGTGTCACTGTGCTGGGAGTGAGACTGCGAGGCACAGGTCTCCTCAGTCTGTGTCACTGTGCTGGGAGGGACAGACTGCGAGGCACAGGTCTCCTCGGTCTGTGTCACTGTGCTGGGAGTGAGACTGCGAGGCACAGGTCCCCTCGGTCTGTGTCACTGTGCTGGGAGTGAGACTGCGAGGCACAGGTCTCCTCGGTCTGTCACTGTGCTGGGAGTGAGACTGCGAGGCACAGGTCCCCTCTGTCTGTGTCACTGTGCTGGGAGTGAGACTGCGAGGCACAGGTCTCCTCGGTCTGTGTCACTGTGCTGGGAGTGAGACTGCGAGGCACAGGTCTCCTCGGTCTGTGTCACTGTGCTGGGAGTGAGACTGAGAGGCACAGGTCTCCTCAGTCTGTGTCACTGTGCTGGGAGGGACAGACTGCGAGGCACAGGTCTCCTCGGTATGTGTCACTGTGCTGGGAGGGACAGACTGCGAGGCACAGGTCTCCTCGGTCTGTGTCACTGTGCTGGGAGTGAGACTGCGAGGCACAGGTCCCCTCGGTCTGTGTCACTGTGCTGGGAGTGAGACTGCGAGGCACAGGTCCCCTCGGTCTGTGTCACTGTGCTGGGAGTGAGACAGCGAGGCACAGGTCTCCTCGGTCTGTGTCACTGTGCTGGGAGTGAGACTGCGAGGCACAGGTCCCCTCTGTCTGTGTCACTGTGCTGGGAGGGACAGACTGCGAGGCACAGGTCCCCTCGGTCTGTGTCACTGTACTGGGAGTGAGACTGCGAGGCACAGGGCCCCTCGGTCTGTGTCACTGTGCTGGGAGTGAGACTGCGAGGCACAGGGCCCCTCGGTCTGTGTCACTGTGCTGGGAGTGAGACTGCGAGGCACAGGTCTCCTCGGTCTGTGTCACTGCGCTGGGAGTGAGACTGCGAGGCACAGGTCCCCTCGGTCTGTGTCACTGTGCTGGGAGTGAGACTGCGAGGCACAGGGCCCCTCGGTCTGTGTCACTGTGCTGGGAGTGAGACTGCGAGGCACAGGGCCCTTCGGTCTGTGTCACTGTGCTGGGAGTGAGACTGCGAGGCACAGGTCTCCTCGGTCAGTGTCACTGCGCTGGGAGTGAGACTGCGAGGCACAGGTCCCCTCGGTCTGTGTCACTGTGCTGGGTGGGACAGACTGCGAGGCACAGGGCCCCTCGGTCTGTGTCACTGTGCTGGGAGTGAGACTGCGAGGCACAGGTCCCCTCGGTCTGTGTCACTGTGCTGGGTGGGACAGACTGCGAGGCACAGGGCCCCTCGGTCTGTGTCACTGTGCTGGGAGTGGGACTGCGAGGCACAGGTCCCCTCTTTGGCATGGTCACTCGGAGTGATGATACTCGGTACCTGTCGGAATACGCCTCCCGCGTGGTCTCAGGAGACGCCATGATGCCGTCTGCTGCAGAGAGAGAAGAGCCACGCCACACGTTAACCTCCGTCCTTACAAGAAGGTGGCACGTGGCAGGAGTAACAGTATTAATACTCCTCACACAGACGAGAGTTACTGACGGGAGGAATCGTCGGGTAACGGGTCTGATCACAATCAGCGTTTGTATTGTATGTCTTTATTTATATAGCGCCATTAATGTACATAGCGCTTCACAGCAGTAATACATGTGGTAATCCAATAAATAACAGATAATATAAATAACAGATCATGGGAATAAGTGCTTTAGACATAAAAGGACATGGTGGTGTGTGCGTGGTGTGTGTATTTATGTGTATATATGTGTGGTGTGTGTGTATATATATGTGTGGTGTGTATATATGTGTGGTGGTGTGTGCGTGGTGTGTGTATTTATGTGTATATATGTGTGGTGTGTGTGTATATATGTGTGGTGGTGGTGTGTGTGTGTGGTGTGTGTATTTATGTGTATATATGTGTGGTGTGTGTGTATATATGTGTGTGAGAGTGAGTGTGTGTATGTGTGTGCGCACTTCACCGCATTAATACACGTGACAATCATATAAATAACAAATAACAGATCATGGGAATAAGTGCTTTAGACATAAAAGTAACATTAAGGAAGAGGAGTCCCTGCCCCGAGGAGCTTACAGTCTAATTGGTAGGTAGGTAGAACGTACAGAGACAGTAGGAGGGAGTTCTGGTAAGTGCATCTGCAGGGGGCCAAGCTTTATGTATCGTGTTCAGAATA
This sequence comes from Ascaphus truei, assembly GCF_040206685.1. NCBI lineage: Eukaryota > Metazoa > Chordata > Amphibia > Anura > Ascaphidae > Ascaphus > Ascaphus truei. The sequence goes on along the minus strand of NW_027456752.1, from coordinate 115,696 downwards.
TCCACAGTGCTATTCATATGCTTCTTTAAGCAGATGTGTCTTAAGGTGGGTCTTAAAGGTGGATAGAGAGGGTGCTAGTCGGGTATTGATGGGAAGGGCATTCCAGAGGTGTGGGGCAGAAAGTGAGAAAGGTTTAAGGTGGGAGAGGGCTTTAGATACAAAGGGGGTAGAAAGAAGACATCCTTGAGCAGAACGCAAGAGTCGGGATGGTGCATAGCGAGAAATTAGGGCTGAGATGTAAGGAGGGGCAGAAGAATGTAAGGCTAAGGCCCCGCTCCCAGAGTCAGCGCGCCCGCACTGCAGACAGGCGCGGCGCTGACATACACAGACCGCGATATGCGGTCTGTAGGGAGCGGGAGCCGGAGCGGTAGGTGGGCAGGAGTGGGAGGTTTGAGCGGGAGGGGGGGCGTGGCTTGAGCGGAGGGACCCGCTACTCTCCCCCCCTCCCTCCATGGCTCGGGCTCGGGTAAGTAAAGCAACACACACACACACACACTGACAGAGGCAGACACACACACACACACACACACACACACACACACAGAGGCAGGCACTCACGCACTCAGGCACACACACACACACAGACAGAGGCAGGCACTCACAAACGCAGGCACACACATACACACACACACAGGCACGCACTCAGACACACACACACAGAGGCAGGCACTCACACACTCAGGCACACACATACACACACATACACACACATACACACACATACACACACACACACACACACATACACACACAGACAGGCACGCACGCACTCAGACACACACAGACAGAGGCAGGCACTCACGCACTCAGGCGCACACACACACACACACACACAGACAGAGGCAGGCACTCACGCACTCAGGCGCACACACATACACACACACAGACAGGCACGCACGCACTCAGACACACACAAACACAGACAGGCACTCACGCTTTCACTCCACACTCCACCCCGCTCCCCGAAGCCTCTCCTCCTCCCGAAGCCTCCCCTCCTCATTGGCTCACAGCCACACCACGTGACGCGTCAACGCTAGGGATCACCATTCTCTTGTGTTCCATAGCGGCTGACGCGCCACAGCGTGTAGTAAGCTGTGCAGCCAGGGGGGACCGGGACCGGCTCCGCAGGATTCCCCTGCTGGTGGGGAACTCGCGTGTGGCCGCCCGCGCCACCGAGCGCAGCGGGACCGAGGCCTAAAGCTTTAAAAGTGAGGAGAAGAATGGAGTGTGAGATGTGGGATTTGATCGGAAGCCAGGAGAGGGATTTCAGGAGGGGAGACGCTGAGACAGATCTAGGAAAGAGTAGAGTGATTCTGGCAGCAGCGTTTAGGATAGTATGTAGGGGAGACAGGTGAGAGGCAGGAAGGCCGGACAGCAGGAGGTTACAGTAATCAAGACGGGAGAGAATGAGGGCCTGAGTCAGAGTTTTAGCAGTCGAACAACAGAGGAAAGGGCGTATCTTAGTTATATTGCGGAGGAAAAAGCAACAAGTTTTAGAAATGTTTTGAATGTGAGGGGCGAATGTGAGAGAGGAGTCGAGTGTGACCCCTAGGCAGCGTGCTTGGGCTACTGGGTGAATGATTGTAGTTCCAACAGTAATGTGGAAGGAGGTAGTAGGGCCAGGTTTGGGAGGAAGTATGAGGAGCTCTGTTTTAGCCATGTTGAGTTTAAGGCGGCGGAGGGCCATCCAGGATGATATAGCAGAGACATTCAGAAACTTTGGTTTGTACAGCAGGTGTAAGGTCGGGTGTTGAGAAATATATTTGTGTGTCGTCAGCATAGAGGTGATAATTAAACCCAAAAGATGTTATTAGGTCACCTAGAGAGAGTGTATACAGAGAAAAGAGAAGAGGTCCCAGGACAGAGCCTTGGGGTACCCCCACAGAGAGATCAATAGAGGAGGAGGAGGTGTTAGCAGAAGAGACACTGAAAGTACGATGGGAGAGGTAGGATGAGATCCAGGATAGAGCTTTGTTCCGAATACCTAGAGTATGGAGAATGTGGAGGAGAAGAGGGTGGTCCACGGTGTCAAATGCTGCAGAGAGGTCGAGTAATATGAGCAGAGTGTAATGACCTCTGTCTTTGGCAGCATGGAGATCATCAGATATTTTAGTGAGGGCTGTTTCCGTGGAGTGAGCAGAGCGGAAGCCAGATTGTAGAGGGTCTAGGAGAGAATAGGTGTTGAGAAAATGGAGCAAGCGAGAGAATACAAGACGTTCAAGGAGTTTAGAGGCAAAAGGCAGGAGGGAGACAGGTCGATAGTTAGAAAGACAGGTAGGGTCAAGCTTGCTGTTTTTGAGTAATGGTATGACTGTGGCATGTTTGAAGGAGGATGGAAAGGTACCAGAGCAGAGGGAGGAGTTAAAAATGTGCGTGAGCGTAGGGATTATAGTAGGAGCAAGAGGTTTTAGGAGATGGGAGGGAATGGGGTCAAGAGGGCAAGTGGTAGAGGGAGAAGAGGCGATCAATAGCGACACATCCTCCTCTGAGACAGTGGAAAAAGAGTCAAGGAAGGCAGGAGGAGAGTTAGGAAGAGGTGTAGGATGGGAGGAAGAAACAGAGTGGATGTTCTGACGTATAAATTCCACCTTTTCCTTAAAATAGTCAGCAAAGTCCTGAGCGGAGATGGAGGAAGGAGAGACAGCGGAGGGTGGTTTGAGTAGAGTATCAAAGACAGAGAACAGTCGGCGTGGGTTAGACGTGTGCGTGTTGATTAGTGAAGAAAAGTAGGCTTGTTTAGCTTGCGAGAGGCAGAGTTGAAACAGGATAGCATAAATTGTATTGAAGGAAGTCTGCGAGAGTGTGAGATTTCCTCCAGAGGCGTTCAGAGGAACGAGTGGAGGAACGCAGCATGCGCGTGTGGGAATTTAACCAGGGTCTAGGGTTAGAAGGGCGAGGGCGGAAGAGAGAAAGCGGGGCATGTAGATCAAGAGAGGAGGACAAGGCAGAGTTGTAGTTCCTGACCAGTTTGTCAGGTCTGTGGCAGAGCTGAGAGAGGAGAGGGAGGAGCGTAAAGTGGACTCAAAGTCAGGTAAGTGAATAGAGCGCAGGTTTCTGCAGAACCAGGGGGTAGATGGAGGTGGCGAAGGGGAGAAGCGAGATAGAGAGAATGAGACGAGGTGATGGTCAGAGAGAGGAAAAGGGAAATGGAGAAATCGGAGAGAGAGAGAAGTTCTTAGTGAAAACCAGGTTTAAGTAGTGGCCATCCTTGTGGGTGCTGGCTGCAGTACACTGTTTGAAGGCCAAAAGAAGAGGTTAGAGAAAGAAAGCGGGAAGCCCAAGGGAGAGAGGGGTCATCAATGTGGCAGTTGAAGTCCCCAAGGCATTAAAGAGACCGGCGGTAAATATGGCCGCTGCTAATAAAGACAGAGAAGCCCAGAGCCACGCCCGATGTGGCAGAAACGCACAGGGCAATCAATACCTGCGCGCGTGTGCGTGCGTATATATATATATAGTGAAAAAGGGGCATTCAGTTCATCCCATTAGCCAAAGCACAGCATGACCACTATGCAGCCACGTCACGACCACTAGGTGGGTGAGAGAGAGGGTGGGTGAGAGAGAGGGTGGGTGAGAGAGAGGGTGGGTGAGAGAGAGTGCGAGAGAGAGAGAGAGTGCGAGAGAGAGAGAGAGTGCGAGAGAGAGAGAGAGTGCGAGAGAGAGAGAGAGTGCGAGAGAGAGAGAGAGTGCGAGAGAGAGAGAGAGTGCGAGAGAGAGAGAGAGTGCGAGAGAGAGAGAGTACGAGAGAGAGAGAGAGTGCGAGAGAGAGAGAGAGTGCGAGAGAGAGAGAGAGAGTGCGAGAGAGAGAGAGAGAGAGAGTGCGAGAGAGAGAGAGAGTGCGAGAGAGAGAGAGAGTGCGAGAGAGAGAGAGAGTGCGAGAGAGAGAGAGAGTGCGAGAGAGAGAGAGAGTGCGAGAGAGAGAGAGAGAGTGCGAGAGAGAGAGAGAGAGTGCGAGAGAGAGAGAGAGTGCGAGAGAGAGAGAGAGTGCGAGAGAGAGAGAGAGTGCGAGAGAGAGAGAGAGTGCGAGAGAGAGAGAGAGAGTGCGAGAGAGAGAGAGAGAGTGCGAGAGAGAGAGAGAGAGTGCGAGAGAGAGAGAGAGAGTGCGAGAGAGAGAGAGAGAGAGTGCGAGAGAGAGAGAGAGTGCGAGAGAGAGAGAGTGCGAGAGAGAGAGAGAGAGAGTGCGAGAGAGAGAGAGAGTGCGAGAGAGAGAGAGAGAGTGCGAGAGAGAGAGAGAGAGTGCGAGAGAGAGAGAGAGAGTGCGAGAGAGGGAGAGAGTGCGAGAGAGGGAGAGAGTGCGAGAGAGGGAGAGAGTGCGAGAGAGGGAGAGAGTGCGAGAGAGGGAGAGAGTGCGAGAGAGGGAGAGAGTGCGAGAGAGAGTGCGAGAGAGGGAGAGAGTGCGAGAGAGGGAGAGAGTGCGAGAGAGGGAGAGAGTGCGAGAGAGGGAGAGAGTGCGAGAGAGGGAGAGAGTGCGAGAGAGGGAGAGAGTGCGAGAGAGGGAGAGAGTGCGAGAGAGGGAGAGAGTGCGAGAGAGGGAGAGAGTGCGAGAGAGGGAGAGAGTGCGAGAGAGAGAGAGTGGAGAGAGGAGAGAGTGCGAGAGAGAGAGAGTGCGAGAGAGGGAGAGAGTGCGAGAGAGGAGAGAGTGCGAGAGAGAGAGAGTGCGAGAGAGGGAGAGAGTGCGAGAGAGGGAGAGAGTGCGAGAGAGGGAGAGAGTGCGAGAGAGGAGAGAGAGAGTGCGGGAGAGAGTGCGGAGAGAGTGCGGGAGAGAGTGCGGGAGAGAGTGCGGAGAGAGTGCGGAGAGAGTGCGGGAGAGAGTGCGGGAGAGAGTGCGGGAGAGAGTGCGGGAGAGAGTGCGGGAGAGAGTGCGGGAGAGAGGGAGGAGAGGGGGAAGAGGGGGAGAGAGGGGAGAGAATGGGTGAGAGAGATGGGTGAGAGAGAATGGTGAGAGAGAATGGTGAGAGAGAATGGGTGAGAGAGAATGGTGAGAGAGAATGGGTGAGAGAGATGGGAGAGAGAGGGTGAGAGAGAATGGGTGAGAGAGAATGGGTGAGAGAGAATGGGTGAGAGAGAATGGTGAGAGAGAATGGGTGAGAGAGAATGGGTGAGAGAGAATGGGTGAGAGAGAGTGAGGGTGAGAGAGTGAGGGTGAGAGAGAGTGAGGGTGAGAGAGTGAGGGTGAGAGAGTGAGGGTGAGAGAGTGAGGGTGAGAGGGTGAGGGCGAGTCATACAGTATGTACGTGTGTGTGTGACATGTACACATACCTGTGTGTGTGAGTATCCCAGCGTGTGTGTAACATGTATACATACCTGTGTGTGTGAGTATCCCAGCGTGTGTGTAACATGTATACATACCTGTGTGTGTGAGTATCCCAGCGTGTGTGTGTCATGTATACATACCTGTGTGTGTGAGTATCCCAGCGTGTGTGTGTAACATGTATACATACCTGTGTGTGTGAGTATCCCAGCGTGTGTGTGTAACATGTATACATACCTGTGTGTGTGAGTATCCCAGCGTGTGTGTGTAACATGTATACATACCCGTGTGTGTGAGTTTCCCAGCGTGTGTGTGACATGTATACATACCTGTGTGTGTGAGTATCCCAGCGTGTGTGTGTCATGTATACATACCTGTGTGTGTGAGTATCCCAGCGTGTGTGTGTGTCATGTATACATACCTGTGTGTGTGAGTATCCCAGCGTGTGTGTGTCATGTATACATACCTGTGTGTGTGAGTATCCCAGCGTGTGTGTGTAACATGTATACATACCTGTGTGTGTGAGTATCCCAGCGTGTGTGTAACATGTATACATACCTGTGTGTGAGTATCCCAGCGTGTGTGTAACATGTATACATACCTGTGTGTGTGAGTATCCCAGCATGTGTGTAACATGTATACATACCTGTGTGTGTGAGTTTCCCAGCGTGTGTGTAACATGTATACATACCTGTGTGTGAGTATCCCAGCGTGTGTGTGTCATGTATACATACCTGTGTGTGTGAGTATCCCAGCGTGTGTGTGTGTAACATGTATACATACCTGTGTGTGTGAGTGTCCCAGCGTGTGTGTAACATGTATACATACCTGTGTGTGAGTATCCCAGCATGTGTGTGTCATGTATACATACCTGTGTGTGTGTGAGTATCCACAGCGTGTGTGTGTGTAACATGTATACATACCTGTGTGTGAGTATCCCAGCGTGTGTGTAACATGTATACATACCTGTGTGTGAGTATCCCAGCGTGTGTGTGTCATGTATACATACCTGTGTGTGTGAGTATCCCAGCGTGTGTGTGTCATGTATACATACCTGTGTGAGTATCCCAGCGTGTGTGTGTCATGTATACATACATGTGTGTGTGAGTATCCCAGCATGTGTGTGTAACATGTATACATACCTGTGTGTGTGAGTATCCCAGCGTGTGTGTCATGTATACATACCTGTGTGTGAGTATCCCAGCATGTGTGTGTGTAACATGTATACATACCATGTGTGTGTGAGTATCCCAGCGTGTGTGTGTGTAACATGTATACATACCATGTGTGTGTGAGTATCCCAGCGTGTGTGTGTGTGTGTAACATGTATACATACCATGTGTGTGTGAGTATCTCAGCGTGTGTGTGTAACATGTATACTGTACATACCTGTGTGTGAGTATCCCAGCGTGTGTGTGTCATGTATACATACCTGTGTGTGTGAGTATCCCAGCGTGTGTGTGTCATGTATACATACCTGTGTGTGTGAGTATCCCAGCGTGTGTGTGTCATGTATACATACCTGTGTGTGTGAGTATCCCAGCGTGTGTGTGTGTAACATGTATACATACCTGTGTGTGTGAGTATCCCAGCGTGTGTGTAACATGTATACATACCTGTGTGTGTGAGTATCCCAGCGTGTGTGTGTCATGTATACATACCTGTGTGTGTGAGTATCCCAGCGTGTGTGTGTAACATGTATACATACCTGTGTGTGTGAGTATCCCAGCGTGTGTGTGTAACATGTATACATACCTGTGTGTGTGAGTATCCCAGCGTGTGTGTGTAACATGTATACATACCCGTGTGTGTGAGTTTCCCAGCGTGTGTGTGACATGTATACATACCTGTGTGTGTGAGTATCCCAGCGTGTGTGTGTCATGTATACATACCTGTGTGTGTGAGTATCCCAGCGTGTGTGTGTGTCATGTATACATACCTGTGTGTGTGAGTATCCCAGCGTGTGTGTGTCATGTATACATACCTGTGTGTGTGAGTATCCCAGCGTGTGTGTGTAACATGTATACATACCTGTGTGTGTGAGTATCCCAGCGTGTGTGTAACATGTATACATACCTGTGTGTGAGTATCCCAGCGTGTGTGTAACATGTATACATACCTGTGTGTGTGAGTATCCCAGCATGTGTGTAACATGTATACATACCTGTGTGTGTGAGTTTCCCAGCGTGTGTGTAACATGTATACATACCTGTGTGTGAGTATCCCAGCGTGTGTGTGTCATGTATACATACCTGTGTGTGTGAGTATCCCAGCGTGTGTGTGTGTAACATGTATACATACCTGTGTGTGTGAGTGTCCCAGCGTGTGTGTAACATGTATACATACCTGTGTGTGAGTATCCCAGCATGTGTGTGTCATGTATACATACCTGTGTGTGTGTGAGTATCCCAGCGTGTGTGTGTGTAACATGTATACATACCTGTGTGTGAGTATCCCAGCGTGTGTGTAACATGTATACATACCTGTGTGTGAGTATCCCAGCGTGTGTGTGTCATGTATACATACCTGTGTGTGTGAGTATCCCAGCGTGTGTGTGTCATGTATACATACCTGTGTGAGTATCCCAGCGTGTGTGTGTCATGTATACATACATGTGTGTGTGAGTATCCCAGCATGTGTGTGTAACATGTATACATACCTGTGTGTGTGAGTATCCCAGCGTGTGTGTCATGTATACATACCTGTGTGTGAGTATCCCAGCATGTGTGTGTGTAACATGTATACATACCATGTGTGTGTGAGTATCCCAGCGTGTGTGTGTGTAACATGTATACATACCATGTGTGTGTGAGTATCCCAGCGTGTGTGTGTGTGTGTAACATGTATACATACCATGTGTGTGTGAGTATCTCAGCGTGTGTGTGTAACATGTATACTGTACATACCTGTGTGTGAGTATCCCAGCGTGTGTGTGTCATGTATACATACCTGTGTGTGTGAGTATCCCAGCGTGTGTGTGTCATGTATACATACCTGTGTGTGTGAGTATCCCAGCGTGTGTGTGTCATGTATACATACCTGTGTGTGTGAGTATCCCAGCGTGTGTGTGTGTAACATGTATACATACCTGTGTGTGTGAGTATCCCAGCGTGTGTGTAACATGTATACATACCTGTGTGTGTGAGTATCCCAGCGTGTGTGTGTCATGTATACATACCTGTGTGTGAGTATCCCAGCGTGTGTGTGTGTCATGTATACATACCTGTGTGTGTGAGTATCCCAGCGTGTGTGTGTCATGTATACATACCTGTGTGTGAGTATCCCAGCATGTGTGTGTGTAACATGTATACATACCATGTGTGTGTGAGTATCCCAGCGTGTGTGTGTGTAACATGTATACATACCATGTGTGTGTGAGTATCTCAGCGTGTGTGTGTGTGTAACATGTATACATACCCGTGTGTGAGTTCCCCAGCACGTGTGTGTATAACATGTATACATACATGTGTGTGAGTTCCCCAGCACGTGTGTGTATAACATGTATACATACCTGTGTGTGTTTCCCAGCACGTGTGTGTGTGTTACATGTATACATACCTGTGTGTGTGAGTATCCCAGCATGTGTGTGTGTAACATAAATACATACATGTGTGTCATGTATACATACCTGTGTGTGTGAGTATCCCAGCGTGTGTGTAACATGTATAAATACCTGTGTGTGAGTTTCCCAGCACGTGTGTGTGTAACATGTATACATACATGTGTGTGAGATCCCCAGCACGTGTGTGTATAACATGTATACATACCTGTGTGTGAGTTTCCCAGCACGTGTGTGTGTGTAACATGTATACATACCTGTGTGTGTTTCCCAGCACGTGTGTGTGTGTAACATGTATACATACCTGTGTGTGTGAGTATCCCAGCATGTGTGTGTAACATGTATACATACCTGTGTGTGTCATGTATACATACCTGTGTATGTGTGAGTATCCCAGCGTGTGTGTAACATGTATAAATACCCGTGTGTGAGTTTCCCAGCACGTGTGTTTAACATGTATCCATACCTGTGTGTGTGAGTATCCCAGCACGTGTGTGTATTACATGTATACATACCTGTGAGTTTCCCAGCACGTGTGTGTGTGTAACATGTATACATACCTGTGTGCGAGTTTCCCAGCACGGGGTTGTGGTGCGGTGTGTGAGTATCACACACGGGGTTGTGGTGCGGTGTGTGAGTATCACACACGGGGTTGTGGTGCGGTGTGTGAGTATCACACACGGGGTTGTGGTGCGGTGTGTGAGTATCACACACGGGGTTGTGGTGCGGTGTGTGAGTATCACACACGGGGTTGTGGTGCGGTGTGTGAGTATCACACACGGGGTTGTGGTGCGGTGTGTGAGTATCACACACGGGGTTGTGGTGCGGTGTGTGAGTATCACACACGGGGTTGTGGTGCGGTGTGTGAGTATCACACACGGGGTTGTGGTGCGGTGTGTGAGTATCACACACGGGACAGGAATCCTTCAGGAACGGCCGTATAACAAACAGGGCGGGTCCCTACACGGCTCCTAATAAAGGTAACAGGCCCCGCCCACTGAGGGTGTAATATACAGGGAAGTGTGACATCAGAACCCCTGTATACAGGCACCTTGTGTAGCACCCCAGGGGTTTGCTACGCCATTTTATTGGGTTAATAGTTCCTGGAAGGGGTTAACGACAGTGTACGTTCCCTGCGGCGCGCAACGGGTTAAATCCGCGATCAAGCTGCAGGAGATCGCGGCGGGGGCGCGGCAATGACATCACGTGGCGGGGGGCGCGGCGGGGCGCGGCGATGACATCACGCGGCTGTTTCGCCCTCATTAGCGGAGCCGCCGCGTGACGTGGCCAGCGCTCTGTGACCACAAGAAAAGACAAAATCCTCGTCTTATACAAATTGTGGTCGCGCGTCGCGGTCTCTACATGCGTGTGCAGCAGCTACGGGGGCCGGCGGCAGAGAGGGGCGGATCAGAGCTCGCTGCAGCGGTCACGGGAGGGCGTGCTGCCGTGCGAGCTGCCGTGGGACACAAAGTATTCACATTGAATACCGGGTGTCAGGGTGCAGGCTTCGGAGGGAGGGCGAGCTGCCGTGCGAGCTGCCGTGGGACACAATGTATTCACATTGAATACTGGGTGTCAGGGTGCTGGCTTCGGAGGGAGGGCGTGCTGCCGTGCGAGCTGCCGTGGGACACAAGGTATTCACATTGAATACTGGGTGTCAGGGTGCAGGCTTCGGAGGGAGGGCGTGCTGCCGTGCGAGCTGCCGTGGGACACAATGTATTCACATTGAATACTGGGTGTCAGGGTGCAGGCTTCGGAGGGAGGGCGAGCTGCCGTGCGAGCTGCCGTGGGACACAATGTATTCACATTGAATACTGGGTGTCAGGGTGCAGGCTTCGGAGGGAGGGCGTGCTGCCGTGCGAGCTGCCGTGGGACACAATGTATTCACATTGAATACTGGGTGTCAGGGTGCAGGGTTCGGAGGGAGGGCGAGCTGCCGTGCGAGCTGCCGTGGGACACAAAGTATTCACATTGAATACTGGGTGTCAGGGTGCAGGCTTCGGAGGGAGGGCGTGCTGCCGTGCGAGCTGCCGTGGGACACTATGTATTCACATTGAATACTGGGTGTCAGGGTGCAGGGTTCGGAGGGAGGGCGAGCTGCCGTGCGAGCTGCCGTGGGACACAATGTATTCACATTGAATACTGGGTGTCAGGGTGCAGGCTTCGGAGGGAGGGCGTGCTGCCGTGCGAGCTGCCGTGGGACACAAGGTATTCACATTGAATACTGGGTGTCAGGGTGCTGGCTTCGGAGGGAGGGCGTGCTGCCGTGCGAGCTGCCGTGGGACACTATGTATTCACATTGAATACTGGGTGTCAGGGTGCAGGCTTCGGAGGGAGGGCGTGCTGCCGTGCGAGCTGCCGTGGGACACAATGTATTCACATTGAATACTGGGTGTCAGGGTGCAGGCTTCGGAGGGAGGGCGTGCTGCCGTGCGAGCTGCCGTGGGACACAATGTATTCACATTGAATACTGGGTGTCAGGGTGCAGGCTTCGGAGGGAGGGCGTGCTGCCGTGCGAGCTGCCGTGGGACACAAGGTATTCACATTGAATACTGGGTGTCAGGGTGCTGGCTTCGGAGGGAGGGCGTGCTGCCGTGCGAGCTGCCGTGGGACACAAAGTATTCACATTGAATACTGGGTGTCAGGGTGCAGGCTTCGGAGGGAGGGCGTGCTGCCGTGCGAGCTGCCGTGGGACACAAGGTATTCACATTGAATACTGGGTGTCAGGGTGCAGGCTTCGGAGGGAGGGCGTGCTGCCGTGCGAGCTGCCGTGGGACACAGAGTATTCACATTGAATACTGGGTGTCAGGGTGCAGGCTTCGGAGGGAGAGCGTGCTGCCGTGCGAGCTGCCGTGGGACACAAAGTATTCACATTGAATACTGGGTGTCAGGGTGCAGGCTTCGGAGGGAGGGCGTGCTGCCGTGCGAGCTGCCGTGGGACACAATGTATTCACATTGAATACTGGGTGTCAGGGTGCTGGCTTCGGAGGGAGGGCGTGCTGCCGTGCGAGCTGCCGTGGGACACAAGGTATTCACATTGAATACTGGGTGTCAGGGTGCAGGCTTCGGAGGGAGGGCGTGCTGCCGTGCGAGCTGCCGTGGGACACAATGTATTCACACTGAATACTGGGTGTCAGGGTGCAGGCTTCGGAGGGAGGGCGTGCTGCCGTGCGAGCTGCCGTGGGACACAATGTATTCACATTGAATACTGGGTGTCAGGGTGCTGGCTTCGGAGGGAGGGCGTGCTGCCGTGCGAGCTGCCGTGGGACACAATGTATTCACATTGAATACTGGGTGTCAGGGTGCAGGCTTCGGAGGGAGGGCGAGCTGCCGTGCGAGCTGCCGTGGGACACAAGGTATTCACATTGAATACTGGGTGTCAGGGTGCAGGCTTCGGAGGGAGGGCGTGCTGCCGTGCGAGCTGCCGTGGGACACAATGTATTCACATTGAATACTGGGTGTCAGGGTGCAGGCTTCGGAGGGAGGGCGAGCTGCCGTGCGAGCTGCCGTGGGACACAAAGTATTCACATTGAATACTGGGTGTCAGGGTGCAGGCTTCGGAGGGAGGGCGAGCTGCCGTGCGAGCTGCCGTGGGACACAATGTATTCACATTGAATACTGGGTGTCAGGGTGCAGGCTTCGGAGGGAGGGCGTGCTGCCGTGCGAGCTGCCGTGGGACACAATGTATTCACATTGAATACTGGGTGTCAGGGTGCTGGCTTCGGAGGGAGGGCGAGCTGCCGTGGGACACAATGTATTCACATTGAATACTGGGTGTCAGGGTGCAGGCTTCGGAGGGAGGGCGTGCTGCCGTGCGAGCTGCCGTGGGACACAAAGTATTCACATTGAATACTGGGTGTCAGGGTGCAGGCTTCGGAGGGAGGGCGTGCTGCCGTGCGAGCTGCCGTGGGACACAATGTATTCACATTGAATACTGGGTGTCAGGGTGCTGGCTTCGGAGGGAGGGCGTGCTGCCGTGCGAGCTGCCGTGGGACACTATGTATTCACATTGAATACTGGGTGTCAGGGTGCAGGCTTCGGAGGGAGGGCGTGCTGCCGTGCGAGCTGCCGTGGGACACAAAGTATTCACATTGAATACTTGGGTGTCAGGGTGCAGGCTTCGGAGGGAGGGCGTGCTGCCGTGCGAGCTGCCGTGGGACACAATGTATTCACATTGAATACTGGGTGTCAGGGTGCAGGCTTCGGAGGGAGGGCGTGCTGCCGTGCGAGCTGCCGTGGGACACTATGTATTCACATTGAATACTGGGTGTCAGGGTGCAGGCTTCGGAGGGAGGGCGTGCTGCCGTGCGAGCTGCCGTGGGACACAAAGTATTCACATTGAATACTTGGGTGTCAGGGTGCAGGGTTCGGAGGGAGGGCGTGCTGCCGTGCGAGCTGCCGTGGGACACAATGTATTCACATTGAATACTGGGTGTCAGGGTGCAGGCTTCGGAGGGAGGGCGTGCTGCCGTGCGAGCTGCCGTGGGACACTATGTATTCACATTGAATACTGGGTGTCAGGGTGCTGGCTTCGGAGGGAGGGCGTGCTGCCGTGGGACACAATGTATTCACATTGAATACCGGGTGTCAGGGTGCTGGCTTCGGAGGGAGGGCGTGCTGCCGTGCGAGCTGCCGTGGGACACAAAGTATTCACATTGAATACTGGGTGTCAGGGTGCAGGCTTCGGAGGGAGGGCGTGCTGCCGTGCGAGCTGCCGTGGGACACTATGTATTCACATTGAATACTGGGTGTCAGGGTGCAGGCTTCGGAGGGAGGGCGAGCTGCCGTGCGAGCTGCCGTGGGACACAATGTATTCACATTGAATACTGGGTGTCAGGGTGCAGGCTTCGGAGGGAGGGCGTGCTGCCGTGCGAGCTGCCGTGGGACACAATGTATTCACATTGAATACTGGGTGTCAGGGTGCAGGCTTCGGAGGGAGGGCGTGCTGCCGTGCGAGCTGCCGTGGGACACAATGTATTCACATTGAATATTGGGTGTCAGGGTGCAGGCTTCGGAGGGAGGGCGAGCTGCCGTGCGAGCTGCCGTGGGACACAATGTATTCACATTGAATACCGGGTGTCAGGGTGCTGGCTTCGGAGGGAGGGCGTGCTGCCGTGCGAGCTGCCGTGGGACACAAAGTATTCACATTGAATACTGGGTGTCAGGGTGCAGGCTTCGGAGGGAGGGCGTGCTGCCGTGCGAGCTGCCGTGGGACACAATGTATTCACATTGAATACTGGGTGTCAGGGTGCAGGCTTCGGAGGGAGGGCGAGCTGCCGTGCGAGCTGCCGTGGGACACAATGTATTCACATTGAATACTGGGTGTCAGGGTGCAGGCTTCGGAGGGAGGGCGTGCTGCCGTGCGAGCTGCCGTGGGACACAATGTATTCACATTGAATACTGGGTGTCAGGGTGCAGGCTTCGGAGGGAGGGCGTGCTGCCGTGCGAGCTGCCGTGGGACACAATGTATTCACATTGAATACTGGGTGTCAGGGTGCAGGGTTCGGAGGGAGGGCGAGCTGCCGTGCGAGCTGCCGTGGGACACAAGGTATTCACATTGAATACTGGGTGTCAGGGTGCAGGCTTCGGAGGGAGGGCGTGCTGCCGTGCGAGCTGCCGTGGGACACAATGTATTCACATTGAATACTGGGTGTCAGGGTGCAGGCTTCGGAGGGAGGGCGAGCTGCCGTGCGAGCTGCCGTGGGACACAAGGTATTCACATTGAATACTGGGTGTCAGGGTGCAGGCTTCGGAGGGAGGGCGTGCTGCCGTGCGAGCTGCCGTGGGACACAATGTATTCACATTGAATACTGGGTGTCAGGGTGCAGGCTTCGGAGGGAGGGCGTGCTGCCGTGCGAGCTGCCGTGGGACACAAAGTATTCACATTGAATACTGGGTGTCAGGGTGCAGGCTTCGGAGGGAGGGGCTGCCGTGCGAGCTGCCGTGGGACACAATGTATTCACATTGAATACTGGGTGTCAGGGTGCAGGGTTCGGAGGGAGGGCGAGCTGCCGTGCGAGCTGCCGTGGGACACAAGGTATTCACATTGAATACTGGGTGTCAGGGTGCAGGCTTCGGAGGGAGGGCGTGCTGCCGTGCGAGCTGCCGTGGGACACAATGTATTCACATTGAATACTGGGTGTCAGGGTGCAGGCTTCGGAGGGAGGGCGTGCTGCCGTGCGAGCTGCCGTGGGACACAATGTATTCACATTGAATACTGGGTGTCAGGGTGCAGGCTTCGGAGGGAGGGCGAGCTGCCGTGCGAGCTGCCGTGGGACACAAGGTATTCACATTGAATACTGGGTGTCAGGGTGCAGGCTTCGGAGGGAGGGCGTGCTGCCGTGCGAGCTGCCGTGGGACACAATGTATTCACATTGAATACTGGGTGTCAGGGTGCAGGCTTCGGAGGGAGGGCGTGCTGCCGTGCGAGCTGCCGTGGGACACAAAGTATTCACATTGAATACTGGGTGTCAGGGTGCAGGCTTCGGAGGGAGGGCGAGCTGCCGTGCGAGCTGCCGTGGGACACAATGTATTCACATTGAATACTGGGTGTCAGGGTGCAGGCTTCGGAGGGAGGGCGTGCTGCCGTGCGAGCTGCCGTGGGACACAATGTATTCACATTGAATACTGGGTGTCAGGGTGCTGGCTTCGGAGGGAGGGCGTGCTGCCGTGGGACACAATGTATTCACATTGAATACTGGGTGTCAGGGTGCAGGCTTCGGAGGGAGGGCGTGCTGCCGTGCGAGCTGCCGTGGGACACTATGTATTCACATTGAATACTGGGTGTCAGGGTGCAGGCTTCGGAGGGAGGGCGTGCTGCCGTGCGAGCTGCCGTGGGACACTATGTATTCACATTGAATACTGGGTGTCAGGGTGCAGGCTTCGGAGGGAGGGCGTGCTGCCGTGCGAGCTGCCGTGGGACACAATGTATTCACATTGAATACTAGGGTGTCAGGGTGCAGGCTTCGGAGGGAGGGCGTGCTGCCGTGCGAGCTGCCGTGGGACACAATGTATTCACATTGAATACTGGGTGTCAGGGTGCAGGCTTCGGAGGGAGGGCGTGCTGCCGTGCGAGCTGCCGTGGGACACAATGTATTCACATTGAATACTGGGTGTCAGGGTGCAGGCTTCGGAGGGAGGGCGTGCTGCCGTGCGAGCTGCCGTGGGACACAATGTATTCACATTGAATACTGGGTGTCAGGGTGCAGGCTTCGGAGGGAGGGCGTGCTGCCGTGCGAGCTGCCGTGGGACACAATGTATTCACATTGAATACTGGGTGTCAGGGTGCAGGCTTCGGAGGGAGGGCGTGCTGCCGTGCGAGCTGCCGTGGGACACTATGTATTCACATTGAATACTGGGTGTCAGGGTGCAGGGTTCGGAGGGAGGGCGAGCTGCCGTGCGAGCTGCCGTGGGACACAATGTATTCACATTGAATACTGGGTGTCAGGGTGCAGGCTTCGGAGGGAGGGCGTGCTGCCGTGCGAGCTGCCGTGGGACACAAAGTATTCACATTGAATACTGGGTGTCAGGGTGCAGGCTTCGGAGGGAGGGGCTGCCGTGCGAGCTGCCGTGGGACACAATGTATTCACATTGAATACTGGGTGTCAGGGTGCAGGGTTCGGAGGGAGGGCGAGCTGCCGTGCGAGCTGCCGTGGGACACAATGTATTCACATTGAATACTGGTTGTCAGGGTGCAGGCTTCGGTGGGAGGGCGTGCTGCCGTGCGAGCTGCCGTGGGACACAATGTATTCACATTGAATACTGGGTGTCAGGGTGCAGGCTTCGGAGGGAGGGCGAGCTGCCGTGCGAGCTGCCGTGGGACACAAGGTATTCACATTGAATACTGGGTGTCAGGGTGCAGGCTTCGGAGGGAGGGCGAGCTGCCGTGCGAGCTGCCGTGGGACACAATGTATTCACATTGAATACTGGGTGTCAGGGTGCAGGCTTCGGAGGGAGGGCGTGCTGCCGTGCGAGCTGCCGTGGGACACAATGTATTCACATTGAATACTGGGTGTCAGGGTGCAGGGTTCGGAGGGAGGGCGAGCTGCCGTGCGAGCTGCCGTGGGACACAAGGTATTCACATTGAATACTGGGTGTCAGGGTGCAGGCTTCGGAGGGAGGGCGAGCTGCCGTGCGAGCTGCCGTGGGACACAATGTATTCACATTGAATACTGGGTGTCAGGGTGCAGGCTTCGGAGGGAGGGCGAGCTGCCGTGCGAGCTGCCGTGGGACACAAGGTATTCACATTGAATACTGGGTGTCAGGGTGCAGGCTTCGGAGGGAGGGCGAGCTGCCGTGCGAGCTGCCGTGGGACACAATGTATTCACATTGAATACTGGGTGTCAGGGTGCAGGCTTCGGAGGGAGGGCGTGCTGCCGTGCGAGCTGCCGTGGGACACAATGTATTCACATTGAATACTGGGTGTCAGGGTGCTGGCTTCGGAGGGAGGGCGAGCTGCCGTGGGACACAATGTATTCACATTGAATACTGGGTGTCAGGGTGCAGGCTTCGGAGGGAGGGCGTGCTGCCGTGCGAGCTGCCGTGGGACACAATGTATTCACATTGAATACTGGGTGTCAGGGTGCAGGCTTCGGAGGGAGGGCGAGCTGCCGTGCGAGCTGCCGTGGGACACAATGTATTCACATTGAATACTGGGTGTCAGGGTGCAGGCTTCGGAGGGAGGGCGTGCTGCCGTGCGAGCTGCCGTGGGACACAAAGTATTCACATTGAATACTGGGTGTCAGGGTGCAGGCTTCGGAGGGAGGGCGTGCTGCCGTGCGAGCTGCCGTGGGACACAATGTATTCACATTGAATACTGGGTGTCAGGGTGCAGGCTTCGGAGGGAGGGCGTGCTGCCGTGCGAGCTGCCGTGGGACACAATGTATTCACATTGAATACTGGGTGTCAGGGTGCAGGCTTCGGAGGGAGGGCGTGCTGCCATGCGAGCTGCCGTGGGACACAATGTATTCACATTGAATACTGGGTGTCAGGGTGCAGGCTTCGGAGGGAGGGCGAGCTGCCGTGCGAGCTGCCGTGGGACACAATGTATTCACATTGAATACTGGGTGTCAGGGTGCAGGCTTCGGAGGGAGGGCGTGCTGCCATGCGAGCTGCCGTGGGACACAATGTATTCACATTGAATACTGGGTGTCAGGGTGCAGGCTTCGGAGGGAGGGCGTGCTGCCGTGCGAGCTGCCGTGGGACACAATGTATTCACATTGAATACTGGGTGTCAGGGTGCAGGCTTCGGAGGGAGGGCGAGCTGCCGTGCGAGCTGCCGTGGGACACAATGTATTCACATTGAATACTGGGTGTCAGGGTGCAGGCTTCGGAGGGAGGGCGAGCTGCCGTGCGAGCTGCCGTGGGACACAATGTATTCACATTGAATACTGGGTGTCAGGGTGCTGGCTTCGGAGGGAGGGCTGCCGTGCGAGCTGCCGTGGGACACAATGTATTCACATTGAATACTGGGTGTCAGGGTGCAGGCTTCGGAGGGAGGGCTGCCGTGCGAGCTGCCGTGGGACACAATGTATTCACATTGAATACTGGGTGTCAGGGTGCAGGCTTCGGAGGGAGGGTGTGCTGCCGTGCGAGCTGCCGTGGGACACAAAGTATTCACATTGAATACTGGGTGTCAGGGTGCTGGCTTCGGAGGGAGGGCGAGCTGCCGTGCGAGCTGCCGTGGGACACAAAGTATTCACATTGAATACTGGGTGTCAGGGTGCTGGCTTCGGAGGGAGGGCGTGCTGCCGTGCGAGCTGCCGTGGGACACTATGTATTCACATTGAATACTGGGTGTCAGGGTGCAGGCTTCGGAGGGAGGGCGTGCTGCCGTGCGAGCTGCCGTGGGACACAAAGTATTCACATTGAATACTGGGTGTCAGGGTGCAGGCTTCGGAGGGAGGGCGTGCTGCCGTGCGAGCTGCCGTGGGACACAAAGTATTCACATTGAATACTGGGTGTCAGGGTGCAGGCTTCGGAGGGAGGGCTGCCGTGCGAGCTGCCGTGGGACACAATGTATTCACATTGAATACTGGGTGTCAGGGTGCAGGCTTCGGAGGGAGGGTGTGCTGCCGTGCGAGCTGCCGTGGGACACAATGTATTCACATTGAATACTGGGTGTCAGGGTGCTGGCTTCGGAGGGAGGGTGTGCTGCCGTGCGAGCTGCCGTGGGACACAATGTATTCACATTGAATACTGGGTGTCAGGGTGCAGGCTTCGGAGGGAGGGCGTGCTGCCGTGCGAGCTGCCGTGGGTCACAATGTATTCACATTGAATACTGGGTGTCAGGGTGCAGGCTTCGGAGGGAGGGCGTGCTGCCGTGCGAGCTGCCGTGGGACACAATGTATTCACATTGAATACTGGGTGTCAGGGTGCAGGCTTCGGAGGGAGGGCGTGCTGCCGTGCGAGCTGCCGTGGGACACAATGTATTCACATTGAATACTGGGTGTCAGGGTGCAGGCTTCGGAGGGAGGGCGTGCTGCCGTGCGAACTGCCGTGGGACACAATGTATTCACATTGAATACTGGGTGTCAGGGTGCAGGCTTCGGAGGGAGGGCGTGCTGCCGTGCGAGCTGCCGTGGGACACAATGTATTCACATTGAATACTGGGTGTCAGGGTGCTGGCTTCGGAGGGAGGGTGTGCTGCCGTGCGAGCTGCCGTGGGACACAATGTATTCACATTGAATACTGGGTGTCAGGGTGCAGGCTTCGGAGGGAGGGCGAGCTGCCGTGCGAGCTGCCGTGGGACACAATGTATTCACATTGAATACTGGGTGTCAGGGTGCTGGCTTCGGAGGGAGGGCGTGCTGCCGTGCGAGCTGCCGTGGGACACAATGTATTCACATTGAATACTGGGTGTCAGGGTGCAGGCTTCGGAGGGAGGGCGTGCTGCCGTGCGAGCTGCCGTGGGACACAAAGTATTCACATTGAATACTGGGTGTCAGGGTGCAGGCTTCGGAGGGAGGGCGTGCTGCCGTGCGAGCTGCCGTGGGACACAATGTATTCACATTGAATACTGGGTGTCAGGGTGCAGGCTTCGGAGGGAGGGCGTGCTGCCGTGCGAGCTGCCGTGGGACACAAAGTATTCACATTGAATACTGGGTGTCAGGGTGCAGGCTTCGGAGGGAGGGCGTGCTGCCGTGCGAGCTGCCGTGGGACACAATGTATTCACATTGAATACTGGGTGTCAGGGTGCAGGCTTCGGAGGGAGGGCGTGCTGCCGTGCGAGCTGCCGTGGGACACAATGTATTCACATTGAATACTTGGGTGTCAGGGTGCAGGCTTCGGAGGGAGGGCGTGCTGCCGTGCGAGCTGCCGTGGGACACTATGTATTCACATTGAATACTGGGTGTCAGGGTGCAGGCTTCGGAGGGAGGGCGTGCTGCCGTGCGAGCTGCCGTGGGACACAATGTATTCACATTGAATACTTGGGTGTCAGGGTGCAGGCTTCGGAGGGAGGGCGTGCTGCCGTGCGAGCTGCCGTGGGACACAATGTATTCACATTGAATACTGGGTGTCAGGGTGCAGGCTTCGGAGGGAGGGCGTGCTGCCGTGCGAGCTGCCGTGGGACACAATGTATTCACATTGAATACTGGGTGTCAGGGTGCAGGCTTCGGAGGGAGGGCGTGCTGCCGTGCGAGCTGCCGTGGGACACAATGTATTCACATTGAATACCGGGTGTCAGGGTGCAGGCTTCGGAGGGAGGGCGTGCTGCCGTGCGAGCTGCCGTGGGACACAATGTATTCACATTGAATACTGGGTGTCAGGGTGCAGGCTTCGGAGGGAGGGCGTGCTGCCGTGCGAGCTGCCGTGGGACACAATGTATTCACATTGAATACTGGGTGTCAGGGTGCAGGCTTCGGAGGGAGGGCGAGCTGCCGTGCGAGCTGCCGTGGGACACAATGTATTCACATTGAATACTGGGTGTCGGGGTGCAGGCTTCGGAGGGAGGGCGTGCTGCCGTGCGAGCTGCCGTGGGACACAATGTATTCACATTGAATACTGGGTGTCAGGGTGCAGGCTTCGGAGGGAGGGCGTGCTGCCGTGCGAGCTGCCGTGGGACACAATGTATTCACATTGAATACTGGGTGTCAGGGTGCAGGCTTCGGAGGGAGGGCGTGCTGCCGTGCGAGCTGCCGTGGGACACAAAGTATTCACATTGAATACTGGGTGTCAGGGTGCAGGCTTCGGAGGGAGGGCGTGCTGCCGTGCGAGCTGCCGTGCGAGCTGCCGTGGGACACAATGTATTCACATTGAATACTGGGTGTCAGGGTGCAGGCTTCGGAGGGAGGGCGTGCTGCCGTGCGAGCTGCCGTGGGACACAATGTATTCACATTGAATACCGGGTGTCAGGGTGCAGGCTTCGGAGGGAGGGCGTGCTGCCGTGCGAGCTGCCGTGGGACACAATGTATTCACATTGAATACTGGGTGTCAGGGTGCAGGCTTCGGAGGGAGGGCGTGCTGCCGTGCGAGCTGCCGTGGGACACAATGTATTCACACTGAATACTGGGTGTCAGGGTGCAGGCTTCGGAGGGAGGGCGAGCTGCCGTGCGAGCTGCCGTGGGACACAATGTATTCACATTGAATACTGGGTGTCAGGGTGCAGGCTTCGGAGGGAGGGCGTGCTGCCGTGCGAGCTGCCGTGGGACACAATGTATTCACATTGAATACTGGGTGTCAGGGTGCAGGCTTCGGAGGGAGGGCGTGCTGCCGTGCGAGCTGCCGTGCGACCCAAAGTATTCACATTGAATACTGGGTGTCAGGGTGCAGGCTTCGGAGGGAGGGCGTGCTGCCGTGCGAGCTGCCGTGGGACACAATGTATTCACATTGAATACTGGGTGTCAGGGTGCAGGCTTCGGAGGGAGGGCGTGCTGCCGTGCGAGCTGCCGTGGGACACAATGTATTCACATTGAATACTGGGTGTCAGGGTGCAGGCTTCGGAGGGAGGGCGTGCTGCCGTGCGAGCTGCCGTGGGACACAATGTATTCACATTGAATACTGGGTGTCAGGGTGCAGGCTTCGGAGGGAGGGCGAGCTGCCGTGCGAGCTGCCGTGGGACACAAAGTATTCACATTGAATACTGGGTGTCAGGGTGCAGGCTTCGGAGGGAGGGTGTGCTGCCGTGCGAGCTGCCGTGGGACAGAAAGTATTCACATTGAATACTGGGTGTCAGGGTGCAGGCTTCGGAGGGAGGGCGAGCTGCCGTGGGACACAATGTATTCACATTGAATACTGGGTGTCAGGGTGCAGGCTTCGGAGGGAGGGCGAGCTGCCGTGCGAGCTGCCGTGGGACACAATGTATTCACATTGAATACTGGGTGTCAGGGTGCAGGCTTCGGAGGGAGGGCGTGCTGCCGTGCGAGCTGCCGTGGGACACAAAGTATTCACATTGAATACTGGGTGTCAGGGTGCAGGCTTCGGAGGGAGGGCGTGCTGCCGTGCGAGCTGCCGTGGGACACAATGTATTCACATTGAATACTGGGTGTCAGGGTGCAGGCTTCGGAGGGAGGGCGTGCTGCCGTGCGAGCTGCCGTGGGACACAATGTATTCACATTGAATACTGGGTGTCAGGGTGCAGGCTTCGGAGGGAGGGCGTGCTGCCGTGCGAGCTGCCGTGGGACACAATGTATTCACATTGAATACTGGGTGTCAGGGTGCAGGCTTCGGAGGGAGGCCGTGCTGCCGTGCGAGCTGCCGTGGGACACAATGTATTCACATTGAATACTGGGTGTCAGGGTGCTGGCTTCGGAGGGAGGGCGTGCTGCCGTGCGAGCTGCCGTGCGACACAATGTATTCACATTGAATACTGGGTGTCAGGGTGCAGGCTTCGGAGGGAGGGCGTGCTGCCGTGCGAGCTGCCGTGGGACACTATGTATTCACATTGAATACTGGGTGTCAGGGTGCAGGCTTCGGAGGGAGGGCGAGCTGCCGTGCGAGCTGCCGTGGGACACAATGTATTCACATTGAATACTGGGTGTCAGGGTGCAGGCTTCGGAGGGAGGGCGTGCTGCCGTGCGAGCTGCCGTGGGACACAAAGTATTCACATTGAATACTGGGTGTCAGGGTGCAGGCTTCGGAGGGAGGGCGTGCTGCCGTGCGAGCTGCCGTGTGACACAATGTATTCACATTGAATACTGGGTGTCAGGGTGCAGGCTTCGGAGGGAGGGCGTGCTGCCGTGCGAGCTGCCGTGGGACACAAAGTATTCACATTGAATACTGGGTGTCAGGGTGCAGGCTTCGGAGGGAGGGCGTGCTGCCGTGCGAGCTGCCGAGGGACACAATGTATTCACATTGAATACTGGGTGTCAGGGTGCAGGCTTCGGAGGGAGGGCGTGCTGCCGTGCGAGCTGCCGTGGGACACAATGTATTCACATTGAATACTGGGTGTCAGGGTGCTGGCTTCGGAGGGAGGGCGTGCTGCCGTGCGAGCTGCCGTGGGACACAATGTATTCACATTGAATACTGGGTGTCAGGGTGCAGGCTTCGGAGGGAGGGCGTGCTGCCGTGCGAGCTGCCGTGGGACACAAAGTATTCACATTGAATACTGGGTGTCAGGGTGCAGGCTTCGGAGGGAGGGTGTGCTGCCGTGCGAGCTGCCGTGGGACACAATGTATTCACATTGAATACTGGGTGTCAGGGTGCTGGCTTCGGAGGGAGGGCGTGCTGCCGTGCGAGCTGCCGTGGGACACAATGTATTCACATTGAATACTGGGTGTCAGGGTGCAGGCTTCGGAGGGAGGGCGTGCTGCCGTGCGAGCTGCCGTGGGACACAATGTATTCACATTGAATACTGGGTGTCAGGGTGCAGGCTTCGGAGGGAGGGCGTGCTGCCGTGCGAGCTGCCGTGGGACACAATGTATTCACATTGAATACCGGGTGTCAGGGTGCAGGCTTCGGAGGGAGGGCGTGCTGCCGTGCGAGCTGCCGTGGGACACAATGTATTCACATTGAATACTGGGTGTCAGGGTGCAGGCTTCGGAGGGAGGGCGTGCTGCCGTGCGAGCTGCCGTGGGACACAAAGTATTCACATTGAATACTGGGTGTCAGGGTGCAGGCTTCGGAGGGAGGGCGAGCTGCCGTGCGAGCTGCCGTGGGACACAATGTATTCACATTGAATACTGGGTGTCAGGGTGCAGGCTTCGGAGGGAGGGCGTGCTGCCGTGCGAGCTGCCGTGGGACACAATGTATTCACATTGAATACTGGGTGTCAGGGTGCAGGGTTCGGAGGGAGGGCGAGCTGCCGTGCGAGCTGCCGTGGGACACAAAGTATTCACATTGAATACTGGGTGTCAGGGTGCAGGCTTCGGAGGGAGGGCGTGCTGCCGTGCGAGCTGCCGTGGGACACTATGTATTCACATTGAATACTGGGTGTCAGGGTGCAGGGTTCGGAGGGAGGGCGAGCTGCCGTGCGAGCTGCCGTGGGACACAATGTATTCACATTGAATACTGGGTGTCAGGGTGCAGGCTTCGGAGGGAGGGCGTGCTGCCGTGCGAGCTGCCGTGGGACACAATGTATTCACATTGAATACCGGGTGTCAGGGTGCAGGGTTCGGAGGGAGGGCGTGCTGCCGTGCGAGCTGCCGTGGGACACAATGTATTCACATTGAATACTGGGTGTCAGGGTGCAGGCTTCGGAGGGAGGGTGTGCTGCCGTGCGAGCTGCCGTGGGACACAAAGTATTCACATTGAATACTGGGTGTCAGGGTGCAGGCTTCGGAGGGAGGGCGTGCTGCCGTGCGAGCTGCCGTGGGACACAATGTATTCACATTGAATACTGGGTGTCAGGGTGCTGGCTTCGGAGGGAGGGCGTGCTGCCGTGCGAGCTGCCGTGGGACACAAGGTATTCACATTGAATACTGGGTGTCAGGGTGCAGGCTTCGGAGGGAGGGCGTGCTGCCGTGCGAGCTGCCGTGGGACACAATGTATTCACACTGAATACTGGGTGTCAGGGTGCAGGCTTCGGAGGGAGGGCGTGCTGCCGTGCGAGCTGCCGTGGGACACAATGTATTCACATTGAATACTGGGTGTCAGGGTGCAGGCTTCGGAGGGAGGGCGTGCTGCCGTGCGAGCTGCCGTGGGACACAAGGTATTCACATTGAATACTGGGTGTCAGGGTGCAGGCTTCGGAGGGAGGGCGTGCTGCCGTGCGAGCTGCCGTGGGACACAAAGTATTCACATTGAATACTGGGTGTCAGGGTGCAGGCTTCGGAGGGAGGGCGAGCTGCCGTGCGAGCTGCCGTGGGACACAATGTATTCACATTGAATACTGGGTGTCAGGGTGCAGGCTTCGGAGGGAGGGCGTGCTGCCGTGCGAGCTGCCGTGGGACACAATGTATTCACATTGAATACTGGGTGTCAGGGTGCTGGCTTCGGAGGGAGGGCGAGCTGCCGTGGGACACAATGTATTCACATTGAATACTGGGTGTCAGGGTGCAGGCTTCGGAGGGAGGGCGTGCTGCCGTGCGAGCTGCCGTGGGACACTATGTATTCACATTGAATACTGGGTGTCAGGGTGCAGGCTTCGGAGGGAGGGCGTGCTGCCGTGCGAGCTGCCGTGGGACACAATGTATTCAGAGTGAATACTGGGTGTCAGGGTGCAGGCTTCGGAGGGAGGGCGAGCTGCCGTGCGAGCTGCCGTGGGACACAATGTATTCACATTGAATACTGGGTGTCAGGGTGCAGGCTTCGGAGGGAGGGCGTGCTGCCGTGCGAGCTGCCGTGGGACACAATGTATTCACATTGAATACTGGGTGTCAGGGTGCAGGCTTCGGAGGGAGGGCGTGCTGCCGTGCGAGCTGCCGTGGGACACAATGTATTCACATTGAATACTGGGTGTCAGGGTGCAGGCTTCGGAGGGAGGGCGTGCTGCCGTGCGAGCTGCCGTGGGACACAATGTATTCACATTGAATACTGGGTGTCAGGGTGCAGGCTTCGGAGGGAGGGTGTGCGGCCGTGCGAGCTGCCGTGGGACACAAAGTATTCACATTGAATACTGGGTGTCAGGGTGCAGGCTTCGGAGGGAGGGCGCGCTGCCGTGCGAGCTGCCGTGGGACACAATGTATTCACATTGAATACTGGGTGTCAGGGTGCAGGCTTCGGAGGGAGGGCGTGCTGCCGTGCGAGCTGCCGTGGGACAAAATGTATTCACATTGAATACTGGGTGTCAGGGTGCAGGCTTCGGAGGGAGGGCGTGCTGCCGTGCGAGCTGCCGTGGGACACAAAGTATTCACATTGAATACTGGGTGTCAGGGTGCAGGCTTCGGAGGGAGGGCGAGCTGCCGTGCGAGCTGCCGTGGGACACAATGTATTCACATTGAATACTGGGTGTCAGGGTGCAGGCTTCGGAGGGAGGGCGAGCTGCCGTGCGAGCTGCCGTGGGACACAATGTATTCACATTGAATACTGGGTGTGAGGGTGCAGGCTTCGGAGGGAGGGCGAGCTGCCGTGCGAGCTGCCGTGGGACACAATGTATTCACATTGAATACTGGGTGTCAGGGTGCAGGCTTCGGAGGGAGGGCGAGCTGCCGTGCGAGCTGCCGTGGGACACAATGTATTCACATTGAATACTGGGTGTCAGGGTGCAGGCTTCGGAGGGAGGGCGAGCTGCCGTGCGAGCTGCCGTGGGACACAAAGTATTCACATTGAATACTGGGTGTCAGGGTGCAGGCTTCGGAGGGAGGGCGTGCTGCCGTGCGAGCTGCCGTGGGACACAATGTATTCACATTGAATACTGGGTGTCAGGGTGCAGGCTTCGGAGGGAGGGCGTGCTGCCGTGCGAGCTGCCGTGGGACACAATGTATTCACATTGAATACTGGGTGTCAGGGTGCAGGCTTCGGAGGGAGGGCGTGCTGCCGTGCGAGCTGCCGTGGGACACAATGTATTCACATTGAATACTGGGTGTCAGGGTGCAGGCTTCGGAGGGAGGGCGTGCTGCCGTGCGAGCTGCCGTGGGACACAATGTATTCACATTGAATACTGGGTGTCAGGGTGCAGGCTTCGGAGGGAGGGCGTGCTGCCGTGCGAGCTGCCGTGGGACACAATGTATTCACATTGAATACTGGGTGTCAGGGTGCAGGCTTCGGAGGGAGGGCGTGCTGCCGTGCGAGCTGCCGTGGGACACAAAGTATTCACATTGAATACTGGGTGTCAGGGTGCAGGCTTCGGAGGGAGGGCGTGCTGCCGTGCGAGCTGCCGTGGGACACAATGTATTCACATTGAATACTGGGTGTCAGGGTGCAGGCTTCGGAGGGAGGGCGTGCTGCCGTGCGAGCTGCCGTGGGACACAATGTATTCACATTGAATACTGGGTGTCAGGGTGCTGGCTTCGGAGGGAGGGCGTGCTGCCGTGCGAGCTGCCGTGCGACACAATGTATTCACATTGAATACTGGGTGTCAGGGTGCAGGCTTCGGAGGGAGGGCGTGCTGCCGTGCGAGCTGCCGTGGGACACAATGTATTCACATTGAATACTGGGTGTCAGGGTGCAGGCTTCGGAGGGAGGGCGTGCTGCCGTGCGAGCTGCCGTGGGACACAATGTATTCACATTGAATACTGGGTGTCAGGGTGCAGGCTTCGGAGGGAGGGCGTGCTGCCGTGCGAGCTGCCGTGGGACACAATGTATTCACATTGAATACTGGGTGTCAGGGTGCAGGCTTCGGAGGGAGGGCGTGCTGCCGTGCGAGCTGCCGTGGGACACAATGTATTCACATTGAATACTGGGTGTCAGGGTGCAGGCTTCGGAGGGAGGGTGTGCTGCCGTGCGAGCTGCCGTGGGACACAATGCATTGAATACTGGTTGTCAGGGTGCAGGCTTCGGAGGGAGGGCGTGCTGCCGTGCGAGCTGCCGTGCGACACAATGTATTCACATTGAATACTGGGTGTCAGGGTGCAGGCTTCGGAGGGAGGGCGAGCTGCCGTGCGAGCTGCCGTGGGACACAATGTATTCACATTGAATACTGGGTGTCAGGGTGCAGGCTTCGGAGGGAGGGCGAGCTGCCGTGCGAGCTGCCGTGGGACACAATGTATTCACATTGAATACTGGGTGTCAGGGTGCTGGCTTCGGAGGGAGGGCGTGCTGCCGTGCGAGCTGCCGTGTGACACAATGTATTCACATTGAATACTGGGTGTCAGGGTGCAGGCTTCGGAGGGAGGGCGTGCTGCCGTGCGAGCTGCCGTGGGACACACAGTATTCACATTGAATACTGGGTGTCAGGGTGCTGGCTTCGGAGGGAGGGAGTGCTGCCGTGCGAGCTGCCGTGTGACACAATGTATTCACATTGAATACTGGGTGTCAGGGTGCAGGCTTCGGAGGGAGGGCGTGCTGCCGTGCGAGCTGCCGTGTGACACAATGTATTCACATTGAATACTGGGTGTCAGGGTGCAGGCTTCGGAGGGAGGGCGT
This sequence comes from Ascaphus truei, assembly GCF_040206685.1. NCBI lineage: Eukaryota > Metazoa > Chordata > Amphibia > Anura > Ascaphidae > Ascaphus > Ascaphus truei. The sequence goes on along the minus strand of NW_027456752.1, from coordinate 87,488 downwards.
GCTGCCGTGCGAGCTGCCGTGGGACACAATGTATTCACATTGAATACTGGGTGTCAGGGTGCAGGCTTCGGAGGGAGGGCGTGCTGCCGTGCGAGCTGCCGTGGGACACAATGTATTCACATTGAATACCGGGTGTCAGGGTGCAGGCTTCGGAGGGAGGGTGTGCTGCCGTGCGAGCTGCCGTGGGACACAAAGTATTCACATTGAATACTGGGTGTCAGGGTGCAGGCTTCGGAGGGAGGGTGTGCTGCCGTGCGAACTGCCGTGGGACACAAAGTATTCACATTGAATACTGGGTGTCAGGGTGCAGGCTTCGGAGGGAGGGCGTGCTGCCGTGCGAGCTGCCGTGGGACACAATGTATTCACATTGAATACTGGGTGTCAGGGTGCAGGCTTCGGAGGGAGGGCGTGCTGCCGTGCGAGCTGCCGTGGGACACAAAGTATTCACATTGAATACTGGGTGTCAGGGTGCAGGCTTCGGAGGGAGGGCGTGCTGCCGTGCGAGCTGCCGTGGGACACAAAGTATTCACATTGAATACTGGGTGTCAGGGTGCAGGCTTCGGAGGGAGGGCGAGCTGCCGTGCGAGCTGCCGTGGGACACAATGTATTCACATTGAATACTGGGTGTCAGGGTGCAGGCTTCGGAGGGAGGGCGTGCTGCCGTGCGAGCTGCCGTGGGACACAAAGTATTCACATTGAATACTGGGTGTCAGGGTGCTGGCTTCGGAGGGAGGGCGTGCTGCCGTGCGAGCTGCCGTGGGACACAATGTATTCACATTGAATACTGGGTGTCAGGGTGCAGGCTTCGGAGGGAGGGCGTGCTGCCGTGCGAGCTGCCGTGGGACACAATGTATTCACATTGAATACTGGGTGTCAGGGTGCAGGCTTCGGAGGGAGGGCGTGCTGCCGTGCGAGCTGCCGTGGGACACAATGTATTCACATTGAATACTGGGTGTCAGGGTGCAGGCTTCGGAGGGAGGGCGTGCTGCCGTGCGAGCTGCCGTGGGACACAAAGTATTCACATTCAATACTGGGTGTCGGGGTGCAGGCTTCGGAGGGAGGGCGTGCTGCCGTGCGAGCTGCCGTGGGACACAAAGTATTCACATTGAATACTGGGTGTCAGGGTGCAGGCTTCGGAGGGAGGGCGTGCTGCCGTGCGAGCTGCCGTGGGACACACAGTATTCACATTGAATACTGGGTGTCAGGGTGCAGGCTTCGGAGGGAGGGCGTGCTGCCGTGCGAGCTGCCGTGGGACACAAAGTATTCACATTGAATACTGGGTGTCAGGGTGCAGGCTTCGGAGGGAGGGCGTGCTGCCGTGCGAGCTGCCGTGGGACACAATGTATTCACATTGAATACTGGGTGTCAGGGTGCAGGCTTCGGAGGGAGGGCGTGCTGCCGTGCGAGCTGCCGTGGGACACAATGTATTCACATTGAATACTGGGTGTCAGGGTGCAGGCTTCGGAGGGAGGGCGAGCTGCCGTGCGAGCTGCCGTGGGACACAAAGTATTCACATTGAATACTGGGTGTCAGGGTGCAGGCTTCGGAGGGAGGGCGTGCTGCCGTGCGAGCTGCCGTGGGACACAAAGTATTCACATTGAATACTGGGTGTCAGGGTGCAGGCTTCGGAGGGAGGGTGTGCTGCCGTGCGAGCTGCCGTGGGACACAAAGTATTCACATTGAATACTGGGTGTCAGGGTGCTGGCTTCGGAGGGAGGGCGTGCTGCCGTGCGAGCTGCCGTGGGACACAATGTATTCACATTGAATACTGGGTGTCAGGGTGCAGGCTTCGGAGGGAGGGCGTGCTGCCGTGCGAGCTGCCGTGGGACACAATGTATTCACATTGAATACTTGGGTGTCAGGGTGCAGGCTTCGGAGGGAGGGCGAGCTGCCGTGCGAGCTGCCGTGGGACACAATGTATTCACATTGAATACTGGGTGTCAGGGTGCAGGCTTCGGAGGGAGGGCTGCCGTGCGAGCTGCCGTGGGACACAATGTATTCACATTGAATACTGGGTGTCAGGGTGCAGGCTTCGGAGGGAGGGCGTGCTGCCGTGCGAGCTGCCGTGGGACAGAAAGTATTCACATTGAATACTGGGTGTCAGGGTGCTGGCTTCGGAGGGAGGGCGTGCTGCCGTGCGAGCTGCCGTGGGACACAATGTATTCACATTGAATACTGGGTGTCAGGGTGCAGGCTTCGGAGGGAGGGCGTGCTGCCGTGCGAGCTGCCGTGGGACACAATGTATTCACATTGAATACTGGGTGTCAGGGTGCTGGCTTCGGAGGGAGGGCGTGCTGCCGTGCGAGCTGCCGTGGGACAAAATGTATTCACATTGAATACTGGGTGTCAGGGTGCAGGCTTCGGAGGGAGGGCGTGCTGCCGTGCGAGCTGCCGTGGGACACAATGTATTCACATTGAATACTGGGTGTCAGGGTGCAGGCTTCGGAGGGAGGGCGTGCTGCCGTGCGAGCTGCCGTGGGACACAAAGTATTCACATTGAATACTGGGTGTCGGGGTGCAGGCTTCGGAGGGAGGGCGTGCTGCCGTGCGAGCTGCCGTGGGACACAATGTATTCACATTGAATACTGGGTGTCAGGGTGCAGGCTTCGGAGGGAGGGCGTGCTGCCGTGCGAGCTGCCGTGGGACACAATGTATTCACATTGAATACTGGGTGTCAGGGTGCAGGCTTCGGAGGGAGGGCGTGCTGCCGTGCGAGCTGCCGTGGGACAGAAAGTATTCACATTGAATACTGGGTGTCAGGGTGCTGGCTTCGGAGGGAGGGCGTGCTGCCGTGCGAGCTGCCGTGGGACACAATGTATTCACATTGAATACTGGGTGTCAGGGTGCAGGCTTCGGAGGGAGGGCGTGCTGCCGTGCGAGCTGCCGTGGGACACAATGTATTCACATTGAATACTGGGTGTCAGGGTGCTGGCTTCGGAGGGAGGGCGTGCTGCCGTGCGAGCTGCCGTGGGACAAAATGTATTCACATTGAATACTGGGTGTCAGGGTGCAGGCTTCGGAGGGAGGGCGTGCTGCCGTGCGAGCTGCCGTGGGACACAATGTATTCACATTGAATACTGGGTGTCAGGGTGCAGGCTTCGGAGGGAGGGCGTGCTGCCGTGCGAGCTGCCGTGGGACACAAAGTATTCACATTGAATACTGGGTGTCGGGGTGCAGGCTTCGGAGGGAGGGCGTGCTGCCGTGCGAGCTGCCGTGGGACACAATGTATTCACATTGAATACTGGGTGTCAGGGTGCAGGCTTCGGAGGGAGGGCGTGCTGCCGTGCGAGCTGCCGTGGGACACAAAGTATTCACATTGAATACTGGGTGTCAGGGTGCAGGCTTCGGAGGGAGGGCGTGCTGCCGTGCGAGCTGCCGTGCGAGCTGCCGTGGGACACAATGTATTCACATTGAATACTGGGTGTCAGGGTGCAGGCTTCGGAGGGAGGGCGTGCTGCCGTGCGAGCTGCCGTGGGACACAATGTATTCACATTGAATACTGGGTGTCAGGGTGCAGGCTTCGGAGGGAGGGCGTGCTGCCGTGCGAGCTGCCGTGGGACACAAAGTATTCACATTGAATACTGGGTGTCAGGGTGCAGGCTTCGGAGGGAGGGCGTGCTGCCGTGCGAGCTGCCGTGGGACACAATGTATTCACATTGAATACTGGGTGTCAGGGTGCAGGCTTCGGAGGGAGGGCGTGCTGCCGTGCGAGCTGCCGTGGGACACAATGTATTCACATTGAATACTGGGTGTCAGGGTGCTGGCTTCGGAGGGAGGGCGTGCTGCCGTGCGAGCTGCCGTGGGACACAATGTATTCACATTGAATACTGGGTGTCAGGGTGCAGGCTTCGGAGGGAGGGCGTGCTGCCGTGCGAGCTGCCGTGCGACACAATGTATTCACATTGAATACTGGGTGTCAGGGTGCAGGCTTCGGAGGGAGGGCGTGCTGCCGTGCGAGCTGCCGTGGGACACAATGTATTCACATTGAATACTGGGTGTCAGGGTGCAGGCTTCGGAGGGAGGGCGTGCTGCCGTGCGAGCTGCCGTGGGACACAATGTATTCACATTGAATACTGGGTGTCAGGGTGCAGGCTTCGGAGGGAGGGCGAGCTGCCGTGCGAGCTGCCGTGGGACACAATGTATTCACATTGAATACTGGGTGTCAGGGTGCAGGCTTCGGAGGGAGGGCGTGCTGCCGTGCGAGCTGCCGTGGGACACAATGTATTCACATTGAATACTGGGTGTCAGGGTGCAGGCTTCGGAGGGAGGGCGTGCTGCCGTGCGAGCTGCCGTGGGACACAATGTATTCACATTGAATACTGGGTGTCAGGGTGCAGGCTTCGGAGGGAGGGCGTGCTGCCGTGCGAGCTGCCGTGGGACACAATGTATTCACATTGAATACTGGGTGTCAGGGTAGCAGTTGCTCCGAAGCCCGGAGTTGACGCTGACGACAGTTTCAATAAACAAACAGCAGCGTCACTGGGACCTCGGCAGCCAATGAGAATGAGCACCCAGGTACCCACCCGCTGAGCACCCAGTAACCCCCCCGCTGAGCACCCAGTAACCCTCCCGCTGAGCACCCAGTAACCCCCCCGCTGAGCAGCACCATAGCACCCTGCACGGGTTCCAGCCCCCGGGGGGCACCCAGTAACCCTCCCGCTGAGCACCCAGTAACCCCCCCGCTGAGCACCCAGTAACCCCCCCGCTGAGCAGCACCATAGCACCCTGCACGGGTTCCAGCCCCCGGAGCACCCAGTAACCCCCCCGCTGAGCAGCACCATAGCACCCTGCACGGGTTCCAGCCCCCGGAGCACCCAGTAACCCCCCCGCTGAGCAGCACCATAGCACCCTGCACGGGTTCCAGCCCCCGGAGCACCCAGTAACCCCCCCGCTGAGCACCCAGTAACCCCCCCGCTGAGCAGCACCATAGCACCCTGCACGGGTTCCAGCCCCCGGAGCACCCAGTAACCCCCCCGCTGAGCACCCAGTAACCCCCCCGCTGAGCACCCAGTAACCCCCCCGCTGAGCAGCACCATAGCACCCTGCACGGGTTCCAGCCCCCGGAGCACCCAGTAACCCCCCCGCTGAGCACCCAGTAACCCCCCCGCTGAACAGCACCATAGCACCCTGCACGGGTTCCAGCCCCCGGGGCACCCAGTAACCCCCCCGCTGAGCACCCAGTAACCCCCCCGCTGAGCAGCACCATAGCACCCTGTGCGGGTTCCAGCCCCCGGAGCACCCAGTAACCCCCCCGCTGAGCACCCAGTAACCCCCCCGCTGAGCACCCAGTAACCCCCCCGCTGAGCACCCAGTAACCCCCCCGCTGAGCAGCACCATAGCACCCTGCACGGGTTCCAGCCCCCGGAGCACCCAGTAACCCCCCCGCTGAGCACCCAGTAACCCCCCCGCTGAGCACCCAGTAACCCCCCCGCTGAGCAGCACCATAGCACCCTGCACGGGTTCCAGCCCCCGGGGCACCCAGTAACCCCCCCCCCGCTGAGCACCCAGTAACCCCCCCGCTGAGCAGCACCATAGCACCCTGCACGGGTTCCAGCCCCCGGAGCACCCAGTAACCCCCCGCTGAGCAGCACCATAGCACCCTGCACGGGTTCCAGCCCCCGGGGCACCCAGTAACCCCCCCGCTGAGCACCCAGTAACCCCCCCGCTGAGCAGCACCATAGCACCCTGCACGGGTTCCAGCCCCCGGAGCACCCAGTAACCCCCCGCTGAGCAGCACCATAGCACCCTGCACGGGTTCCAGCCCCCGGAGCACCCAGTAACCCCCCCGCTGAGCAGCACCATAGCACCCTGCACGGGTTCCAGCCCCCGGAGCACCCAGTAACCCCCCCGCTGAGCAGCACCATAGCACCCTGCACGGGTTCCAGCCCCCGGAGCACCCAGTAACCCCCCCGCTGAGCAGCACCATAGCACCCTGCACGGGTTCCAGCCCCCGGAGCACCCAGTAATCCCCCCCGCTGAGCAGCACCTGCATACACAAGCATTGTCACTTTGCAGACAGAGGATCACTGTGCTGGGGCCCAGCTTCTATTGGCCGGGGGCAGAGGTGTTACGCTTATGTACCCCGTTGTACCCCCCCGGAGTAAAGAGACTACCGGCGCTACCGTCACCTGTTTGGCTACCAGGAGGCCTGAGCCTCCGCCACTGGGAGCCTGGGGGGTACTTATCGTCTCGGTGCAGCACCCCCACCGGCGAGGGATCCCAGCGCAGTGGGAGGAGTCACCGGAACCGATATACACAATAATTACACACTGTATATTATAAAAGGAATTACTAAACACATATGAGAATATATATAGCATCCAACATATCACGGCCCTGCGAGGCCTTCCCCGACCAATAACCCTCCCGGGAGGAACCCCCAAACCCTGGAGTGCCTGGGCACTTAACCCCGTAGTGTCCACAAGCCAGCCCCTCCCCCAAAGAGCGTGTGTGGGATAGCGCTTCCCTCTGTGTGTGGGTGCACGTGGATAATACCTCCCCGGTCTCAGTCCAGACCAGGTCACCTTAGTAGGAGACTCCGTGGATCCGCGACGTGGCCCTACACCGCAATCCACCGGCTCCTCTACTGAGTGGATCCCTGGGCAGATGCCCCTGGAGGGGCTTCCAGCTGGAGTGCACCCCTTTAAGATAGTCTCCGTTGGAGTGTCCTTGCTTTGCCCACGGGCAGCAGGCCGCACTTCACCTTCAGAGATAAGGTCCTGCAGCTGAGGCCTCTCACTGACACGGGACCGGGTCCCTACCTAAGGCCTTTCCCTGCAGCATACACAGAACACACCTACTACAGTGACTCAGGGAATATACCTTGGGGGGAACCTGGCCTAGTCCAGGGGAGCCCTGCTCCCTGGACAGTACCTTCACCCTCCGGATCACGACTGGCCCCTTGTGCTCCTAACGCGCCAAATGTATTAACTGAAGCAGCAGCATCTTCAGCCCTATTGGCTGCTCTGTGCCCATGTGACTGCAGCATCGCTAAGCCTTCTGGGGGCTGCAGCCCCCACGGAGCCTCTTCCTTATGGCCACCTCGTGCGCCTGGCGTACTGCGCATGCGCGACTCACTATCTGATGGCTGCCGCACCGGGAACTTATCTACGCATGCGCAACTATGCGCAAGATGGCTGCGCCCTGCTGCAGAGCCTGGCTCTAGCCCCCGCAGCAACCAGCACCCACCCTGGAGGTAAGGTGGGGGGGGGGGGGGTAAACAGAGGAACCGGGGAGCAAGAGGGGACCTGGCTACCCTTACATAAAGTATAAAACGGGACGCTGTGACATCACAATCCCCTGTACAGTATACAGGAGCCTTCTGTAGCCCTGTATCAGCTGAACAAGAAGGCTACCGGCGCTACCGGCGCTACCGGCGCTGCCGCGTCCTGTTGCTTCACAGAGGACCTGAGCCTCCGCCACTGGGAGCCTGGGGGGTACTTATCGTCTCGGTGCAGCGCCTCCACCGGCGAGGGATCCCAGCGTAGTGGGAGGAGTCACCGGAACCAATGTACACAATAATTACACACAGGTATATTATAATAGTGTTTACTAAACACATGTAAGGGGGTCACCCCCCGTTCCCCTGATCTTCCTTTGCCCCCTGCCTTACCCCTGTGGCAGTGGGGGAAGGGGACGGCGACTTCTCCCGGTGGGCACCGCCATCTTGGTTGTGGCGCGAGGTTCGCGCAATGCGCGAGGTTGGCAAGGGTAGTTGGCAACAGCTCCCGGGTTCGGCACAGGGAGAACGGTGCAGGACATGGGTCCCAGGTCCTCGTGGAGAAACTCGGCTCCCTTCAAACAAGGTGAACCACCCTCCTCCCGCAACCCCTCTCCCTCCCCCCCACTCAGAAAGGGCTCCGGCACTTTGCCGGAATCGTGGCTCTTCCGCCGGCGCCGCCGCTACGGGCGAGCTCCGGGTGACTGCCGCAACAGCACCCGGCTTCGGCACAGGGTCGCCGGCGTAGATGGTGGGGCTCCGGTCGCTTCTGAGGTTCGTCGACTCCTCCAAACAAGGCAAAACACCCACCTCCCGCACACCCCGACCCTCCCCCAAATCAAATCGGCTCCGGCAGCTTACAAGAATCGCAGCTTCTCCTCCGCCGCTGCCGCCTGAATCCCGCTTCCTGAGAACACTTCCACTGGCCGGACCACATCAGGTCGGGCCAGGGGGACAACAGCATCTTGCTATAGCAAGCCGACCGCTTGCCGAGCTCCGCTGCTGATGGCCGGAAAAGATCTGCTCTGGTCGCCGCTCTGCGGTTCTCCGCCGGGACCGGATGGATGGCCGCCGCTCTCCGCCGCTGTTGCCAATGCAGCCCGGCCAGACTCTCCGGGAGACGTCCCGCGAAGGGAGCCATCGGAGGATGCCGTTAAACGGGTCACCTTTTCCGCAGCTTGTGTACGTTGGCCCTGAGGGGCTCCTTCGCCCGACCGCGCACGGTCCGGGCATCGGGCTTTGATGTGGCCCGCTTTGTTGCAGTGATAACACCGCCGCTTCTGCCGGGACTCCTCCGCCGCCGGTGGACTACCCCCCGCAAGAGGCTGCTGAGTCCAGAGCGGAGTTGCTCGAGCGCCGGGCTCATGGAAGGGGTAAGCGGGTCCGTTCAGCACCAAACTGTGTCCGCTCTTCCGGGGTTCCCCGATCGCTCCATTACCCTGGTGGAGCATCAGGGGGGCTCTCGGTTTAGAGCCTGGCTATGGGCTGGAGGTATCAGGGGCAGTGGCAAAGTTAGACCACCCCAGATTACCTGCCAGCCAGGAGCCGAGGCAGGTGCTGCTGCACCAGCAACCCTGGGCTCCTCTCCAGTAATGGGGAGGCAGTGCCAGGGAGATGAAAACAAAAGTGTGGGTGCACCAAATAAAAAATGCAGCTTAAAATAACTAAATCTAATTAAAAAAACCTAACAAGAAATAATAAACAATAAGTAATAAATATAAAATATATTGTGTGACATGAACCAATTCGGAGCATACAGGGTCTGGCACCATTAAACTAAAAATGTCATTTAAACAAAGGATGTTAAAAAACCAAAACCCACATGGTCACGCAGCTTCCTAAACAAGGAACCCCAGTCCTTGATAACAGTAGTAATAAGAAGAAAAAATATGGAAGCGCAGTCACAAGGTAAGAAAAACACCTTCCTTACATTGTATCAAGATATAATCACAAGAAACAACAATGGTCAAAGGGATAACAAAGGATAATATTAAAAAAACAAATGAAAACAGGTGCATTACTGAGAGGCGATCAGAGCAAGTTCCTGCTCAATGAATGTCAGAGGGGCAACACGAAGAACGTCCTGGCTTAGGATGAAAGTCTTGTGACCAGAGAAAGGTCCCCAGATGGATACGTAAAACGTAAGGGGATATGGTGTTGAGGGTTGCCCGTGGGTTGAGCCAATGCTCGGTGTGCTCACCCAACCTCCACCGATGACTCGTGGGGGCCCGTTGGTAATCCCAAGACAACACCTCCGGTCACGATGATAAAGCTGACTCTGCACAGCCCGCCGGGTTTCCGGGTATGACGTCACTTCCGGATGTGACGCGCTGACCCTTCCCGGCTATCTCGGGGCTGTGCGTTCCTCCTCCGCAGTAGTGGTATCAGATTAGCAGGCAAACAAGCTGATGACAAGTGCCGCCCTCGCAGACGCACGTTACAGTGCTGGTAGTTCCAATCCGCTGTACCAAATGAGAGCACAGACCCATAGCCCCTCCTCCTACGCGTTTCACCAATGAATGGCTTCGTCGGGGATACCATAGTACTAGCTTAATTAAAATATATACCCTTACCAATTACAAAAAATTAATTGGATCATCAACAATTGCGAATAAATAAATCAATAAATCCAGGTAATTGAATAAACTAATACTCATGGTATATTGACTGGTTCATGTCACAAAAATATTACATATCACTTTACAATGTATAACAAAACATTTAACAATTGAAAATTTAAATTTAACAAATTAAAAATGCTTAAAACTTTAAAAAACATTAAAAACAAATAAAAAAAATAAAAATGCTTGAACCATTAAAAAACATTAAAAACAAAGATTGAATTACTAAAAAATTGCTTGTTTCAAATTAGGGAAGTGATAGGAAATACAATCAATCTAAAAAACACAGGTTGTCTATTGAAATGCTAAAAGGTCAAGATCCTCAGTCAGCCCCACTGGACGGAGTGTTTGTAATTTAAAAATCCAGTGGGTCTCCTGTTTTCTAAGTCTTAAAAGTCTTATCACCTCTCATATTTATTTTAGTAATGTGCTCAATTCCCATAATAGAAAGTCCTTCAATGCTCCTATTATGGGTTGTAAAAAAATGTCTTGAGACCCCGTAGCCAAGAAAACCTTTTAGGATATTCCTTCTATGTTCCGTGAAGCGTTCTTTTAAACTTCTTTTCGTGCGTCCAATATAATAGAGGCCACAGGGACAGGTGAGCAGATAGACAAGGTAATTAGTATTACAATTTATAAAGTGTTTGATTTTAAATACTTCTCCTGTAACGTTTGATGAATATTCACAACTCTTATTAACAATATGTTTACATGTCAAGCAGTTTAGGCGTCCACATTTATAACAACCTCCTGGGCATGAAGGTAACCACATATTAACAGGGTTCAATTCCTTAATCAAATTATTCCCACCTTTCCTCAACACAGTTGGGGCTAAAACATTCTTCAGATTTTTTTGCTCGTTTAAAAACAACCCCTGGTCTGATCCTAAGTGTTTTACCTATAATGGGATCATTTAAAATAATTCCCCAATGTTTCATTAAAAAATTTCTAATTTCAAAAATTTGACCGTATGCTTAAATAGGACCGCTACCCCTCTTCTTTTTGTGGGGCACGATGCATAGTACGCCTGTGGGAAAACCCTCTGGAAGGTGTTTGGGGGGGCCGTAGTATTGAAATGCATTTCCTGTAAAAACAGTATGTCGCCTTTTGTTTTTTGAACTGTTGGAGGGCAAGTTTTCTTTTGGTGGTCGAGTTTAGCCCTCTAACATTTAAGGATATTAATTTAAGTGTCATTTTAAGAGCCATTTATGGTTTTGGGGTGTGTGGTGCGTCCTACCTTTCCCTCCATTTTCCCACGATGGAGGGGGGACCTGCCTTCAGAGCTCCTCTTGTGATCTGCGTAGTTGCTTTGTGGAATCTCAGTGTCTGGACTTTCCGTGCGGCTCAGCTGGGTTTTGTCTCTGTTTAGCGTGGGCTGGGGGAGACAGGCAGGGAAGGGTGGGGGGGAGCTAGAGAAGGAGAAAAAGAGAATGAGTGGGCGATATGTACGCCCCGTCATGGGTACCCCCATCACTCTAAGGATGGGGGGGAAGGGCATAGTGCCCCTTGAGAACCTCTCGGGACGTCCCGTCCGTGGACCCATCTGGATACACCCGGAACCCCCTGTGGTTAGTCATGTGGTCAACTGGACCTAGTTAAAAGGTAAATATGTTAACAAGGAAATGTATAACAGGTTAACTGTACGTTTCCTGAGAATCAGCATGAAGACCCGCCCCGTCCTCCAGCACACGCAGGGTATTTATCCTCGAGCTGGGTGGGCGCCTGCCCTCCTCTGAGGTCTATAATTCTCTAACTGGGACCCCTATCCTCGGACCCGTCTTAATGCCCCTTCCCTCGGTGTCTAGCTTCTCTATCTTTGGGGGATATATAGTTGGCTCACATCTTAGGTATTAAGGTATTCAGATATTACTACAACTGGGCGCAACCAGGGGTTATCTTTTTTTGGGGGGGGGGACGCACCCCACGCCCGCGAACCCAGGGCGGGGAGGGAAGGAGCAGGACAGCCCCAGCCCGGGTGCAGGCCCAGCATCAGACTTTCTCTTGCTGTGGCCATACTTATTTATTATAAAGTTGATATAGTGTTTCACCACTAGAGGGCCCCAGAGGTGTGTAAATCTCGCTTATGGGCTGTCAAAAGGACACCAGTTACTCCTCTGCTACCTGAATCTCCCTGATGGAAGTTTTAGGTCCGACACCCAGGCAAGTGCCACCAGTTTGGGACAGCGGTACCCAGTCCCAGCCCCCCCCCCCCAACCCCAACACCCGCGCCCCCCCCCCGAGTCCCCGCGATCACCCCCCTGAGGCCCATACACAGGGCCTCTCCATCCGGCCCCCAGTCCCAGGAGCCGGAGAGAGCCACGGACACAGCACACGGGGGGGGCAACCATGCGGAGGGGCGAGACCCGTCCACAAGTCGCATAGCAGGCAGCCCCAGGGGGGGAGGAGGGAGGGAGGGGACCTCCCACGCCAGCGGGCGGGGGGGCAGAAGGGCAGGGGGGGGGGGAGACAGGGCAGGCCAAGTTCGTGCCCAGGCGCATCAGCAGGTAAATGGGCGTCAGGAACCGAGGCCCCCCAAGCCTCGTGCATCCTTCAGGACAGCGGCATGATCCCCAGCTGTAGATTCCTCAGCGTCGCTGCATCCTCGCGGAACTCCGCATGTCAGCAGATCAGTGTAAGGAATCCGCTCCGTGGTTTACTGGTTGCCTTATCTTGCAGACGTGTGCAGTCCTGGAGCACCTCTCCTGAGGTTTGCTGCAGCCTGGATTCACTCACCAAAGCAATACACACTCCCTCTGGTATCTATTGCAGCTGTGCAGCCTATCACTGCAACCTAGACTTGCATTCACTCATTTGGAGCAGTACCTTCACACCCCCCTCCGGGGATTGGCCCGCTGGCCTTTAAGTACTGTCTTCCCATAATGCTCCCTGCCGAGCATAGTCCTTCCTGGATGTCACTATCTGTTCTGCCACAAGCCCTCGCTTGTTCCTGTCTCTCATGCTGAAGCGGAGTATTCTCCTTGTTGTCTGCAGCTCCAGGTTTCCTAAGGCCGGCTGCTATATTCACGCAGCGGTCTGCTCCAGTCTCCTGTGTTGTAGCTGAGTACTCTTCTTGTTCACTTCAGCTCCTTGTTTCCTGTGACCGGCTGCTATATTCACGCAGCGGTCCACTCCTGTTCTCCTGTGCTGAAGCAGAGGTTTTCGTCCCTGCGTCCCTCAGCCTCCTGGATTCCTGCACTGAAGCGGAGGTTTCCCTGTATCTACAGCTTCCTGGTTCCTGGGGCCTACTCTTTCCCTAATATAGAGAGGCCGTGTCCTGGTTCCTGCGCTGAGACAGAGGATTCCCCAGCCCGCTCAGGACTCTTGCGCTGTAGCACTGGTTTAACCGGTGCAGCAAAGCGGTGTGCTACTCTGGTCTGCCTACCATCTCCTGTGACCAGTACCATGGGCCATGGTCGCCGCTCGCGCAGAGGCCAACCCCGCGCTCCTAAGCTGAAGCGGGTTTCTCCTATCTCCTTATTGCCGAACTCTTGCCTGAACAATGTTTATCCTGATATCTCCTGTCCTGACCCTGGCTTGTACAACGACGACGCTGTCTTCTCCAATCCTGATCCTGCGACATATGACTACGAACTGCGCAATCCGGATCAGCCTGCGCGGTCTCAGGTCGGTGCTTTTACAACCCCACCTCAGCCTCGCGGTCCGGTCCTGGTTTGTGGCGAGCAGAACCCTGACAGTATGCTCGGCCGCACAAACTCGGACCGCCCTGTGGTGAGGGTTGGTAAGTTTCTGTCTGAAAGCCTGTCCCAGCCTGTAAACCAGTCCCAGTGTGAATACCAGTTTCTATGTGAGATAATACCCCTGATTGAAGATCTGATTGTGTTTGTAGGTTTAACCCCTTTGCAAAACAAATGCCGTAATGATCTCATGATGAAGGTTTACCGCCTCCGGGACTTAAAACAATCGCTGGCCGCTTGTATTTGCTTTCCTGGTTACCCTTTAACTTGGGAGAATGTGTACCCTTTGGAATTGGACGACGCCCAAAAGGAACTCTCTTCCCTGGCCTTGTCTTTAGACATTTATATAGCAAAAGAGGACCCTCTCCTCATGTTGGCTGATGCCCAAAAAACACTCCATATCCTTTCCATGACATTGGACATTTGCATAAAGGAACAGGATCCTCCCCTCGCCAGCTTCGCTGCCGCTTGGCTGTTTCCCTGGTCTACCACGGATCCTTGCCCTGAGTGTATGGCCGGGTTCCCTGACACCAATGATATATTTACGTTAACCCCTGCCGATCAGTCCTGTGAGGTCCCCCTGGAGAATCCATATGTTGCTCTACCCAACACTAATGTTCTAGTATCAGAGAATAAGTTCATTAGTTCTCCTATTTCTAGCTCAGAAGTCCTTTCTCTAGGTCTTGAGGGTTTTCCAGCTTTAACCCCTGCCGAGCAGTCCTGTGAGGTTCCCCTGGAGAATACATATGTTTCACTAGCCAACACTAAGGTTCTACTATCAGAGAATAAGTCCCTTTGTTCCCCTATTTCTAACTCCGAATCTGTCACTCCAGCTCTTGAGGGTTTTCCAGCTTTAACCTCTGCTAGGCAGTCCTGTGCGCTTTCCCCGTCAGAGAAAGAATCCCTAAGTTCTGTTCCCAGGGTCATTTCTGTATTAACCCCTGTGGGGCAGCTCTCTGAGTTTCCTTTGGTAAATCCCTGTTCTCTGTCAGCCATGGTCACGCCCCTAGCTTCAGAGGAGAGATCCCTGGTCTCTCCTAATACAGAGAGAAGATTACCTATGTTTTACTCTCAGGCATTGTCTGCATTAACCCCTGTAAATTCTTGCTGCCTCCAAGTTAATGCCTTCGTTTTAGCCTCAGAGAATGAGTCCACAAGTCAGACAGCAGAGGTTGCATTGAGGGATTCCCATAACCGTACGGAGTCCCTAGATATTCTTTGCTATAAATCCCCTGCTTCAGCTCAAGTTTCCGCAGTTTCGTCTCCGGAGACTTCGGCTAAAGTTCTGGTTCCTGATAAATGTATTCAGGAGTCAGGTTTTTCCCTAAGCTTGCTCGCAGAGTTCCTTCTCCCGGGTGTTTCGCTGAACCAGCCTGTCGCCCACATAGCGGTGTTCCCTGCTTCAGCGCATAGTTCCCACATTATGGAGTCTGCAGTAATTTCTGGTTTCCCAGACATTCCTTACCAAATACCTACTTTAGAGACCAGTACAGTTATGATTCACCCCCGTGTACTGTCTGAGTTCTCCTCCTCTTTAAGCTTAGGGTTAAAAGCATACAGTAGTCTGTATGTCTCTCCTGGGGTTCATATTGTGTTCCCAGGAATGTTTGCTGACGCACGGTTTTCTCCCAAAAGTGACGCTTTTTCATATAGATTAGTAAAAAGCTTGCACACTGTTTCCCTTTTCGCTGAATTGTGTCTTACTAGTTTTGAGACTCTGAGAGGTAATGATTCTCCTTCTGATTCTGAAGCTCTTCCTACAAGGAGTATACTGATTGGGGGTTCCCCTGTTTTCTCTGTCCAGGCTAATTCTCCAGGGATCAGCATATCTGTGGTCACTCCCTTAGTACTGTCTGAGGTCACCATGCATATATTACAAGTCCTGGGGTTTAAATCTGAGCTGTTTAGCTGTCCTGCCTTTGCTGAAAGCCAGTCCCTCAGTACTGTGTCTAAATATGCCCCAGCAAACATGGGGTTACTCTGGGAAGAAATTAAAACTCCTGTCTTAAAGGGTATTTTTTCTCACATGTCCAGCAAATCTAGAACCTCAGTAATTGTTTCTAAGTCACTTATCTATACATCTGATTTTTTTCTCTAATCAAACCCAGACACCCTCACTATCGGTTAGGAGTCCTGTGATCAGAGATTTTGCACTAGAAAACACACCTATTCATGTTTTTGTCAGGATAGGTACCCCTGTGGTTAGGGCCATTGCAGTTTCGGAAAAGACTCCTTGTACTCCTAAGGTGCCTGTCATTAAGAGTTTTCATAGTTCATACTTGCTGCTTGTTGATTCTCAGGGCTCTGTCACTGAGGTACAGACTTCAGCTTCTGATGTTAGCTTCCCTCCCACCACTACCCTGGCTCTGCCTTTTTCTCAAGCTACTGATTTGAAGATCCCAAGGACTATTCCTGATTCACTGACAATATTAGCTCCCAATGAAGATTTCCCAGTATTGGAGTGCTCTACTGTTTGCTTCTCTGCTCCTGCTAAACCATGGTTTTGTCCCTCGGAATTTTCGGTTGCCCCTGTTATTTCCTCTCAGTTGGAAATACTCTGTACGTATCCCAAGATTTCGGTCCCTATGCCTGGTTTACTGCTTGCCTTGTCACCTTCCATACCAATACCGGGAGATGCTTCCAACCAACCTATACCCTTACTAACCATTACCTGGGAGCCTTCTAGAGGAAAAATTCCTCGCAAATTCCAACATGCAGTGGTCAGCCAAGACTTTTTCTGTTACAAAGTTCCTCCTGGTGTATTCGATCAACTATCAGGGCCACTGATCCTAGATTCCGATTCCTTTATTAAAGACTGGGCTTTCAGTGGGGGTTCTTCTACCGTTTCTGCTCTGGAACCCTCTGGTTCTTCACAGCCCTGGATTTCCAAGTCATTTTGCGAGGCGAGCCATGTACCAAAGATGTGTCTTCCATCTATCTCATTTCCTAGAACTGTACTCACCAAGGAACTGCTCGTTTACGGATGCCCTTTCCACCTAAAGAACTTTAGGAACAACTCAATGTCCCCAAGACCCATGGATAACCCTGTCTGGCCGCAGTTCTCACCGGGGGGTGGGAGTACACTAAGGAGTAACCACGAGTCTCTGGACCACGACTCTAACCCCAATCCTAGACTGTTCAGCAACAATTCCCGGTCCTCCAACTCTATGTGTGCTCATGTTCGCCCGGAGGTCTCGCGTGAAGGGGGTGGTACTGTAAGGAATCCGCTCCGCGGTTTACTGGTTGCCTTACCTTGCAGACGTGTGCAGTCCTGGAGCACCTCTCCTGATGTTTGCTGCAGCCTGGATTCACTCACCAAAGCAATACACACTCCCTCTGGTATCTATTGCAGCTGTGCAGCTTATCACTGCAACCTAGACTTGCATTCACTCATTGGAGCAGTACCTTCACACCCCCCTCCGGGGATTGGCCCGCTGGCCTTTAAGTACTGTCTTCCCATAATGCTCCCTGCCGAGCATAGTCCTTCCTGGATGTCACTATCTGTTCTGCCACAAGCCCTCGCTTGTTCCTGTCTCTCATGCTGAAGCGGAGTATTCTCCTTGTTGTCTGCAGCTCCAGGTTTCCTAAGGCCGGCTGCTATATTCACGCAGCGGTCTGCTCCAGTCTCCTGTGTTGTAGCTGAGTACTCTTCTTGTTCACTTCAGCTCCTTGTTTCCTGTGACCGGCTGCTATATTCACGCAGCGGTCCACTCCTGTTCTCCTGTGCTGAAGCAGAGATTTCGTCCCTGCGTCCTTCAGCCTCCTGGATTCCTGCACTGAAGCGGAGGTTTCGTCCCTGTGTCCTTCAGTCTCCTGGATTCCTGCACTGAAGCGGAGGTTTCCCTGTGTATCTTCAGCTTCCTGGTTCCTGGGGCCTACTCTTTCCCTAATCTAGAGAGGCCGTGTCCTGGTTCCTGCGCTGAGACAGAGGATTCCCTAGCCCGCTCAGGACTCTTGCGCTGTAGCACTGGTGCACCCGTGCAGCAAAGCGGTGTGCTACTCTGGTCTGCCTACCATCTCCTGTGACCAGTACCATGGGCCATGGTCGCCGCTCGCGCAGAGGCCAACCCCGCGCTCCTAAGCTGAAGCGGGGCTCTCCTGACTACCTGTTGCCGAACTCTTGCCTGAACAATGTTTATCCTGATGTCTCCTGTCCTGACCCTGGCTTCTACAACGACGACGCTGTCTTCTCCAATCCTGATCCTGCGACATATGACTACGAACTGCGCAATCCGGATCAGCCTGCGCGGTCTCAGGTCGGTGCTTTTACAACCCCACCTCAGCCTCGCGGTCCGACCCTGGTTTGTGGCGAGCAGAACCCTGACAATCAGGCAGGTGCTCCTCCTGTGGGTGCTGCGTGCGGGGCGGGTAGGGGGGGATCCCCTACTCCACATCTGCTGGGGCCCTCTGCGTTGCGATACGTTGTGATGCTCGCTGTGGTCTTGGCTGCTGGTGCTGGCACTCTGTATCCTCCGCATCTCCAGGGGAGCCCTCTTCTCCAGCTTGTGTCAGACCCAGGGCTCGTAGGAACCGCGTGCAGTCCTCAGGGTAGGAGAGCGTATGGAATTTGCCTCCCTTATTTACCACGATTTTAAATGGAAAACCCCAGCGATATTTCACGTTGTTGTCCTTTAGCTTTTGGGTCAAAGGCTTTAGCTCTCTCCGTCTGTCAATGGGTTTTTTTTGAGAGGTCACTGTATATTTCAAGCTTAGGAGCCCCTCTCCCTGCTGGCCTTCAGGATCGCCTCCTTTGTCAGGTGGTGGTGCAGTTTAACGATGACATCTCTTGTTCTTCTGGGATCCGCAGACTTTGGCCCCAGAGCTCTGTGGGCCCGGTCCATCTCCATCTTGTCGAGAGTGAGGCCTGGGACAAAATCCTTGAACAGATCTATCAGATATGGGCAAAGCATATCCGCGTCAACCGTCTCTGGGATATATCTGATCCGGACGTTTTGTCTGCGGTCGCAGATTGTTAAAACGAGAGACTGCTGACCCAGAAGGGAGATACATTATCCTCCAAGGTACCCTGTCGGGAGTGGATGTCACTCTTGTTAACATTTACGCCCCAAACGAAGGCCAGGCCAAGTTCTTAAGAGATCTATGTGACCTTATCGATCCCCAGACTCGAACTACATTGTTACTAGCAGGAGATTTAAACATGATAGCAATGCCGGAACAAGATAGAACAAACCCCTCAGGGACTCCACATCCCCGGGTCACGGAAAAAAATGCCAGAGAATTTAGACAGCTAATGAAGGAGTTCTCCCTGACAGACATTTGGAGGGGAGAGCGGGACTACTCCTATTTCTCCCCCCCACACCAAACCTACTCAAGGATTGATTATTTTCTGGGTACTAAAGATATCTTCCAGGCAACCTCCCAGTCAGATATAGGATCAATATCTTGGTCGGGTCACGCCCCGGTCTCGCTGACACTCTCCCTCCCCTTCTATAGAACTAACCAATATAATTGGAAACTGAACGATTCTCTGTTAAACCAAGTAGATGTAGAGACAGAAATTAAACAAAAACTCAGAGAATACTTCACGCTGAATAAGGGCTCTGTAGAGTCACCAGCAATGTTATGGGAAGCCCATAAGGCGACAATCAGAGGGAATATCATCTCCATAGCATCACATAAGAAAAAAATAAAGCAAAAACTCTATAATGAGCTAGTGGAGAAAGTCCAACTTTTGGAGCAGAAACATAAAACTAATCCCTCGAAAAAACTATTCAAATTGCTAGATAAAACCAGATCTGAACTTCAGCAGACCCAAATGGATGAAGTGGAGAGGGCGTTGTGGGGGACCAAACAAAACTATTACGATAAAGGTAATAAAGCCGACCGTTTACTTGCCTCCTAATTGCGCGGTATGAGAGCTAAATCCCAAATATCAGCTATTCTGACAAAATCAGGTACAAAGACACTTTGTGAGACGCAAATAGCGAACGAATTCTCGCAGTACTATAACAAATTATATAACCTAAATTTCCCAAAAAATAAATCATCAGACGCGGAGGCTATTTATACATACTTGGAAGCGTGTAAACTCCCGACACTTTCGGAAAGTAACCTCTCAGACCTAAATAAAGAAATCTCCCTAGAAGAATTGATAGATGCAATCGCCCAATTAAAACCCAGCAAAACGCCAGGCCCAGATGGGTTCTCCAATCAGTACTACAAAAAATTTAAGTCAGTTCTGGCCCCGTATCTACTTGATGTGTTTAATGCGTTTCTGGAAGGAACAGTCATCCCACCATCTATGTCTAAAGCTAATTTAGCAATCATACCAAAGGAGGGGAGAGACCCACTACAGTGTGGTAACCATCGCCCCATAGCCCTCCTTAATTCGGATCTAAAACTGTTCAGCAAAATTCTGGCAAATAGACTGACCCCCATACTCCCAAGCCTGATGCATATAGATCAAGTCGGGTTTATTTCCGGCAGACATGCCTCAGACAATACTAGGAAAATTATAGACATAATCGACTATGTACATCTCTCATCCACGAAAGCCATCCTGTTGAGCTTGGATGCGGAAAAAGCATTCGACAGGATTAGATGGGACTTCCTAGACCAAACACTAATTAAATATGGATTTAAGGGCCCATATTTAGAAGGGGTCAGAGCCCTATACAGATCTCCCACGGCTGTAGTGAAACTCCCAGGGGGAGACTCAAACCCTATAAACATAAAGAATGGTACGCGACAGGGATGCCCATTGTCTCCGCTTCTGTTTGCTCTCTCTATCGAACCCTTGGCAGCAACAATTAGAGACGAAAAAAATATAAACGGAATTGAAAAATGTGTCCACTCCCAATTAAGCGAGTTCTACACCAAGACAAATTTCCCTAGCCAATTCCAGTCTGGGTTTCGTCCCAAACACTCCACCGTAACTACCCTGCTAAAAGTTTGCAATGAAATCCAGTGTGGAATGGAACGGGGACAACTCACTGGTGCAGTATTCCTAGATTTTGCAAAGGCTTTTGACACAGTTGATCATGCTATCCTGCTTAACAAACTCCAGAGCTCTGGAATAGGGAAACATGCTTTAAACTGGTTTCAGTCCTACCTATCAGGAAGATCCCAAAATGTGTCCATCTCAGGCTCTAACTCCAACCCCCTGGATATCACCTGTGGTGTCCCGCAAGGCTCTGTTCTGGGGCCCCTACTCTTCTCAGTGTTCATTAATGATCTTCCCACAGCTTGTAAGGAAGCCTCAATACACATGTATGCAGATGACACAATCCTGTATGCACACAGCCATAGCCTCTCTGACCTTCAACACATACTTCAGTCTGACTTTTTGAGACTCGAAAACTGGATTTCCCAAAACAAACTGTTTTTAAACACTGACAAAACTGTAACAATGGTATTTGGGACCAAGACTAAATTTGTAAAGCTTCCAGTGACTGAGCTCCTGATTAGAACCAACGCTAACACCACCCTAACACCTGTCACTAGTTTTAAATACCTGGGCTTATGGTTTGACTCCCACTTAACATTCGGGATGCACATTGATACCCTGACAACCAAGACCTATGCCAAACTAGGGGTACTTTACAGGAACAAATCCTCCCTAAGTCTCCTGGTCAGAAAGCGTATTGCACAGCAGATGCTAATGCCAATTATTGACTATGGAGACATAGTATATGGCTCGGCTCCTCAAACCCACCTTAGCAAACTTGACACCCTCTACAATTCAATTTGTCGTTTTGTTCTCCAATGCAACTACAACACACATCACTGCGAAATGCTCAAAGAACTAGATTGGTCATCACTAGAGTCTAGGCGCAAAGTTCACCTTTCCTGTCTCACCCTCAAATACTTTCTGGGCAAGCTACCCAGCTACCTGAACAAGCTCCTCACCCCTACCACATGCAGTACCTATCACCTGAGATCAGACTCCAAAAGACTATTCATGGTCCCAAGACTCAACAAAGTATCCGGACGTTCCTCCTTCTCCTTCCGTGCACCCCAAAACTGGAACAACCTACCAGAGACTCTCATATCCACCACCAGCTTAAGTTCTTTCAAATCTAAGGCTGTCTCACACTTTAATCTGGTCTGTAACTGTTTCATACGCTCATAATATATATTTTCTTTAACTGTGCATGCAATGTCTTGTATATAAATGTATACCTTGTTCATTTATGTAACTGTATTTGTAACCATGTATTATTTGTTTTACTCTGTGCCCAGGACATACTTGAAAACGAGAGGTAACTCTCAATGTATTACTTCCTGGTAAAATATTTTATAAATAAATAAATAAATAAATAATAGGAGAGACAAACTACAAAATATCCCTATTTGCCAACGACATTATCCTAACTCTCGCCAACCCCTTGATTTCACTCCCGAACTTACACTCACAACTAGATAAATTTAGCAAAATCTCAGGATATAAAATCAACATGGATAAGTCTGAAGCATTGAACCTAACGCTATCAGATCCTGAAGTTAAATTACTACAAGCAAATTTTAAATATAAGTGGAACTCCACAAAGATCAAATACTTAGGAATCCAAATAACAAGGGAGTATAATTCGCTATACAAACATAACTATCCACCCTTATTTGAGAGGCTAAAAAATGACCTCCAGAGCTGGAACGAATACCAGATATCTTGGTTAGGAAGAATAGCCACGATCAAAATGAATATCCTACCAAGGCTCCTGTATTATTTCCAGACTCTTCCTATAGATATTCCAATGCCGGAGCTTAAAAACATACAAAACAGAATTTTCCAATTTATCTGGCAAAATAAAAGACCCAGGGTAGCTAGATCTATTATGCTAGCCCCAAAAGATTGCGGAGGCTTGGCAGTCCCGTATATCATCAAATACTATTTGGCGGCCCAACTCAAACAAGCAATAATTTGGAACAACAATCCAGCCACCAGTTGCTGGGTGGGACTTGAGTCTACCTATACGAGACCTCTCTCTCTCCCGGCCGCTATGTGGACCGAGAGGGGAGGAGAGACCCTCTTAGAAACATTAAAACTGGGAGCAATGAAATGTACATGGCGGATATGGTCTAGAAATAAAGATAAATATGGTCTGACAGCCAGTCCAACACTACTAACCTCTATATTCCATAACCCTGAATTCCCACCAGGCTGGCTACCACAGAGACTCAAGAAATTCAAGACGTTAAAGCTGATGGTAGCTGACGACTTTGTAGATAACGGTATAATTCTACCACTCCAGGCGCTGGAGAAGAAACACCAAATCATAAATATACTAGTGTTTGGTTTCCTCCAAATCAGGCACTACCTGCAATCAGTCTCCAAAGATTCGTCTTTCCAACCTCTAACAAATTTTGAAAGACTGTGTAGGAAAGGATATTACTGTAAAGGACTGATTTCGGAGATATATCTGGGTCTGGCGCGATCAGCGGGTTGTTCCCAACATAGCTATATGGTCAAATGGGCAGAGGATTTGAATACAGAGATTGATAGAGAAGACTGGGAGGACATTTGGGAGGTAGCTGCAAAAACGTCAATCTGCACCACTATCAAAGAGAATATTTATAAAATTCTATTTCATTGGTACCTAACCCCGAGCAGGCTGGCCCAGATCTTCCCCCGGGTCCCCGGATTTGTGTTGGAGGGGATGCGGGCAAAAAGGAGATATGGTTCATATTTGGTGGAGTTGCCCAAAAATTCAGGTATTCTCGGTCATGATACAAACACTGATCAGAGAGTACCTAGGGGTGGAGGTTGAGGTGGAACCGCTGACCATGGTGCTGGCCAAACCAATAGATGAATTAGGAACGGCAGAAAGTAAGATGATCACTCATGTAATGACGGCTGCCCGCTGTGTTATTGAGCGGCCTGGAAAAAGGTGAATGCGCCTTCTAGGCAGACTGTCTTACGGAGACTAAGGGAAATAAAGATGATGGAGCTCCTCACAGCACAGTTGAGCCAAAAAACTGACAAATTTCATAAAATTTGGCTCTCCCCCCCCCCTTCCACCCCCTCCCCACCCATCTTTTTCTTCTTCTTTCCTCTGCTCTTCTCTTTCCTTTGTTAAGTTCACGAGAGACGCTCACGGAAGCGGCTGCCTCCCTAACACAACCGGAAATAAGAAGACAGACCACACTTGTTCGAAGACGGTGTCATAGCAAATATTTTATTTAAGTGGTGCTGACGAACTGTTAATGCCCTTTGTTGTATGGACAAGAGACACTGTTAAAACATCACATGTATTCCAAGACTATATATTTGTTATGTCTCTACAAAATAATTTTAAAAAAATTGAAACAAAAAAAAAAAATTCTAATTTCATTTGAAGCCCCGTTGAATTTGGTAATAAATAGGCAGTGTCAGGGAGATGGCCTCACTCAGGTGTCCCTAGTATCCAGGTTAGGACTAGCTAGGGAGAAGCGGAGTGAGGGGAGGCTGCAGGTAGGTAGCCAGCAGCAGATCACAGTGGGAGAAGAAGGGCTAGTGGGAGCCGGGGAGGTACAGCAGCAGGTATTGCAGCTAGAGTCCCCCATTACCCTGGCAGAGCCTCAGGGGGTGTCTCAGATCAGCAACCCCCTGTTGCAGCCTGGCTATGGGCTGGGGGATCCGGGGCAGTGCCAGGCTTGTACCACCCCAGGGATACCTGCCAGCCAAGAGCTAAGGCGGTTGCATCGGAAGAGATGCCCCTGAGCTCATCCCTGGTAAGGGGGAGACAAGGTCAGGGAGGTAGGTGCACTCAGGTAGTTCCAGTGTCTGGGTTAGAATTGCCTAGGGGGGAGCAGAGTGAAGGTGGGCTGCAGGGAGGTAGGCAGCAGGAGTCATCAGCAGGGGCTGGGGTGCTGGGTCTGGGGGAGGCTAGGCAGGGAGACACTGGGGAGCAGGGGGAGACAGGGGGTCAGTGGGGTGTGAGGCAGCTGATAGAAGCGAGGGATGGGCCAGGTAGGCAGGAGGTCCCTTGTGCTGACTTACCCGGAGTGACCCCCCCTGACGGATTCCCCAGGGTTCCCAGAGGTAGGGCTGTGGGTAGGTAGGCAGCCAGGAGCAGTAGCCAGGGCTAGGGGGGTACAGCAGAGGGTTCAGTCCCCAGGGCAGCCAAGGGTAGCTACAGGGAGGAAGGGCAGCACAGTGGAGGGGAGAGGAGTGATGTTGGTCCTAGCAGCCCTGGAGGTAACAGGTGCTTGGTTCCTGGCCTTCAGTTGTGAGAGGGCAGGGGCAAAGCACCTGGGTACCAGGGACCCCAGTACAGGATACTGGGAGATTGCCTTGTCCCAGGGGGCACAGGAGAGGGTAGGAGTCAGCACCCCAGGTGGTTTCTGAATTCCAGAAGTGATGCCGCTCGGGGTGGGGACTGCCCTAGAGCCAGGGAGGAGAGGCACGGGTATAGCGGAGCAGCTAAAGGTGGGCACAGGGCCAGGGCAGGTAAGGTCCCTACAGGATAGTGACATAGCTCTTTCCCAGACTTGGTTGACAGGAAAGCGACGGTCTGTGCTTGATAGCTGGTCTCCCGCTGGTGCAGAGACATGCCAGTCTCTGGGCAATATGCAGCCTGGTCTGCAGACAGGCCCCTTCACGGTGGTCTTGGTTCACCAGGCACTGGGTGGGGGGCAGAGGGTGGCAAAGGAGAATGCCCGGCGGCCACGTTGGAGCCCTGCTCAGCAGGATCTGGACTTCACAATCGAATGTGGTCAGGACAGTGTACTGGACAATGCCGGAGGACAATTTTGCCAGGCCAACCCCTCAGGACTTATGTGCTGCAAGGATGCCAGTAGTGTCCCTGTGCCAGGGTGGGCAGCTGGGCCACAAGGCACCCATTGAGCAGGGGAGGTGTGATGGGGGAGGGGTGCCAAGCGTTTAATAAAGGGGTCACCCCCATTAGGCACCCCCTTCCACCGTCTGGGAACTGAGGGGTTAACCAGAAATGTACGTATAACACATGTGTCCCCCTGCATCATAACCAAAAGGTATGTCCCTTGGTTATCATGTTCCCACATTTAGAGGGAATTAATGTATTTTTATTCCCCTGCCTCATAGCAACCGGTTTTATTTGCTAAGATGTGTATATTGGTACAATTATTGGAGTTTGTACCTTTGCAGTGTATGCAGCAACCACATACACTGGGATCCAGGTGGGAGGGAAAGGGTTAATGTAAATTTGGTGTTTATAGCCCTTTGTTCCTTTCACCGCCTTTTCAGGCTCCATTTTGCAGTCTCTCCATAGGTCGCCATTGGGGCTCCATATAACCCTATGGAGATTCTGGCGATTTGGGCCCGATATCGTAGAAGACCTGCAGGTGGCGCCCAAGAGGAGGAGCGGCGGCTCCCCATTGAAAGTCAATGGGGCCATTCATTTCAATGGGGATTCCTCGACTCAGACCTCCAGGAACGGGCTGGCAGCCATCCAAACCGCAGACCGCAAGAGCGGAAACATTGCCTGAAGGAGAGCTTTGATCAATCCCCGGTCAAGTTCAGGTTCAATTGGCGTGGGAAACTTTGGTTCTAGGGCACCCAGGAATAAAGTTCTTTTTTCCTCTAGACCCTAGGAACCCCCACACTGGACCCCAACCGGGTCCGAGAGTTAATGACCCCGGTAAAGGGTCGCGCTCGTTATAAGGGTCGCACCATAGACTCTAATGGCGGAGGTAAAAGCCACGAGGCAGGGGAATAAGAATACATTAATTCCCTCTAAATGTGGGAATAGGATAACCAAGGGTCGTACCTTTTGGTTATGAAGCAGGGGAACCCCTCACTTCCCAGACGGTGGAAGGGGGTGCCTAATGGGGGTGACCCCTTTATTACACGCTTGGCACCCCTCCCCCGTCACACACGACTTAGCACCAAACGCCCTGGAACCGAAATCCCAACCGCGACCGCTACGTTCAATTCTGAGACTTTTCTGAAGCCGGTGCCTCGCTATACGCACAAGTTTTGAAAAGCCCGTCCGTCTTCTAGCGCCGGAAATCTCCACGCTCATTGGCTTAGGGGTTTCTTATAGTATTTTGGAGTTCATTCACAAAATACTACAGCCAATCACAGCGTGGGAACTTTCTCGGTAGCCAATCAGAGCGAAGCCGGTACAGAAAGTGGGGTAAGCAGAGAATCTGAATCTGCGTGAGTTTGCCACCTTAGTCCCTTCCTATTCAGGTACCACCCGCTGGGTCAGGCTCCTCCAGGTCTGGGAGGACGACTGCCATTCATCCCAGGACATGGGAACTTGAGCCTTTCCCTGTTACCCAAATGGCTTTCACACCTCAGGCATCCTCTGGTTACTTTCATCTCCGATGTCCGGCAGACTTACTGGCACCAACTTGGTAGCCCTGGCAGCCTGTCGGAACATTGGTTCTGAAAGTCCCAGCTCATTTACCGTGCACACAGTACATACCAGCACTGTTACAGTATGAATAAAATATACACTTTAATACTGTTCTAAGTCTCTTGGTATAAATAGGGAATAGACTAGAAAGCTGCACTTTATTTATTCTGCTAGCCTTTGTTCCCCACACACTAGCTATAGCCTGAGACTGGACTTTGAGAGTCCCCTCTCAACCTCATATATGATTGGAGTGCCCATGAACCCCACTATAGGTTCTGGACTACCTGGTGTGAGTCAAAGACTGCGTATATGTTAGTAGGAGGTTGCATTATACCTGTTTCCAGTATGCGATGAGTTAACTCCCCTAGTTAGACAGGCCACAGGGGATCCTAATTAAGTGAGCTCACCTGCTTTTGAAAGAGGAAGAGGAAATGCCTCTGGGTCAGCAGTCTCTCTCAGACACAGAGAGAGGACAGATAGAGAGAGGACAGCCAGAGAGAGGACAGCCAGAGAGAGGACAGACAGACAGAGAGAGGACAGACAGACAGAGAGAGGACAGACAGACAGAGAGAGGACAGACAGACAGAGAGAGGACAGACAGAGAGAGGACAGACAGACAGAGAGAGGACAGCCAGAGAGAGGACAGCCAGAGAGAGGACAGACAGACAGAGAGAGGACAGACAGACAGAGAGAGGACAGACAGACAGAGAGAGGACAGACAGAGAGAGGACAGACAGAGAGAGGACAGACAGAGAGAGGACAGACAGACAAGAGAGGACAGACAGACAGAGAGAGGACAGACAGACAAGAGAGGACAGACAGACAAGAGAGGACAGACAGACAGAGAGAGGACAGACAGAGAGAGGACAGACAGAGAGAGGACAGACAGACAGACAGAGGACAGACAGAGAGAGGACAGACAGAGAGAGGACAGACAGACAGAGGACAGACAGACAGACAGAGGACAGACAGACAGAGAGAGGACAGACAGACAGAGAGAGGACAGACAGACAGAGAGAGGACAGACAGAGAGAGGACAGACAGACAGAGAGAGGACAGACAGACAGAGAGAGGACAGACAGAGAGAGGACAGACAGACAGAGAGAAGATAGACAGAGAGAGGACAGACAGACAGAGAGAGGACAGACAGACAGAGGACAGACAGACAGAGAGAGGACAGACAGACAGAGAGAGGACAGCCAGAGAGAGGACAGACAGACAGAGAGAGGACAGACAGACAGAGGACAGACAGACAGAGAGAGGACAGACAGACAGAGAGAGGACAGCCAGAGAGAGGACAGACAGACAGAGAGAGGACAGACAGACAGAGGACAGACAGAAAGAGAGAGGACAGACAGACAGAGAGAGGACAGACAGAGAGAGGACAGACAGACAGAGAGAGGACAGCCAGAGAGAGGACAGACAGACAGAGAGAGGACAGACAGACAGAGGACAGACAGACAGAGAGAGGACAGACAGACAGAGAGAGGACAGACAGAGAGAGGACAGCCAGACACTGCTCATACTTATGCTGTCCCGAGGGGAATAAAGCTCCCAGGTAAGGAGCCAAGTTGTGTTACCAAATATTGTTGGTCTGGTCTAGTTTAGCTAACCAGCCAGGTAGATAGGCTTAACTTTGTTTAGTTGATTCCCTAACAGGGATAGGCTTTTTGTTTGATGTTTTGTTTAACTTAAAGGGACAGAGCACCTATGGTTCTGTTATATTTTTGGACAAATAAAACCACCAGCATATTATTTCACCAGAAGAATTGTGTTGCCTCCTCACTAACCACGGTCATCCTGCCACACTGGGCATTAACTGGGTATCCTCCTTAGCCTAGGAACCCCTCATAGTTACAGAGACACTTTGCATCCCTTTGCCCCATTTATCTTTCTGGGCTGTGCTGAAGCAGGGTACCCTAGTGGTGAGTCGCGCTTGCGTTTCCAAGGGGAGATATTGCCGGGAAATGTGCCTACATGTATCCGAGAATCGGGCCTGATTCCCGGGTACATTTATAGGGGAACCGACAACTCCGGACCCCAATCTCCTGGGCACATTCTGACAATAATTCCTCTGCAAACCCCCCTTGATACTCATCCCCCAGCAATCCCTGCTCGCTGACATACCCGGAAACTCATCCCCCAGCAACCCCTGCTCGCTGACATACCCGGAAACTCATTCCCCAGTAACCCTGCTCTCTGACATACCCGGAAACTCATACCCCAGTAACCCTGCTCGCTGACATACCCAGAAACTCCTCCCCCAGTAACCCCTGCTCACTGACATACCCGGAAACTCATCCCCCAGTAACCCTGCTCGCTGACATACCCGGAAACTCATCCCCCAGTAACCCCTGCTCGCTGACATACCCGGAAACTCATCCCCCAGTAACCCCTGCTCGCTGACATACCCGGAAACTCATCCCCCAGTAACCCCTGCTCGCTGACATAACCGGAAACTCATCCCCCAGTAATCCCTGCTCGCTGACATACCCGGATACTCATACCCCAGTAACCCTGCTCGCTGACACGCCCGGATACTCATCCCCCAGTAACCCTGCTCGCTGACACACCCGGAAACTCATACCCCAGTAACCCTGCTCGCTGACATACCCGGAAACTCATCCCCCAGTAACCCTGCTCGCTGACATACCCGGAAACTCATACCCCTGTAACCCTGCTCGCTGACATACCCGGATACTCATACCCCAGTAACCCTGCTCGCTGACATACTTGGAAACTCATCCCCCAGTAACCCTGCTCGCTGACATACCCGGAAACTCATACCCCAGTAATCCCTGCTCGCTGACATACCCGGAAACTCATACCCCAGTAACCCCTGCTCGCTGGCGTACCCGGAAACTCATACCCCAGTAACCCTGCTCGCTGACATACCCGGAAACTCATACCCCAGTAACCCTGCTCACTAACATACCCGGATACTCATACCCCAGTAACCCTGCTCGCTGACATACCCGAAAACTCATACCCCAGTAACCCTGCTCGCTGACATACCCGGAAACTCATACCCCAGTAACCCTGCTCGCTGACATACCCGGAAACTCATACCCCAGTAACCCTGCTCGCTGACATACCCGGATACTCATCCCCCAGTAACCCTGCTCGCTGACATACCCGGAAACTCATACCCCAGTAACCCTGCTCGCTGACATACCCGGATACTCATCCCCCAGTAACCCTGCTCGCTGACATACCCGGAAACTCATCCCCCAGTAACCCTGCTCGCTGACATACCCGGAAACTCATCCCCCAGTAACCCTGCTCGCTGACATACCCGGAAACTCATCCCCCAGTAACCCTGCTCGCTGATATACCCGGAAACTCATCCCCTAGTAACCCTGCTCACTGACATACCCGGAAACTCATACCCCAGTAACCCTGCTCGCTGACATACCCGGAAACTCATACCCCAGTAACCCCTGCTCGCTGACATACCCGGAAACTCATACCCCAGTAACCCCTGCTCGCTGACATACCCGGAAACTCATCCCCCAGCAACCCTGCTCGCTGACACACCCGGATACTCATACCCCAGTAATCCCTGCTCGCTGACACGCCTGGAAACTCATCCCCCAGTAACCCCTGCTCGCTGACATACCCGGAAACTCATACCCCAGTAAACCCCTGCTCGCTGACATACCCGGAAACTCATCCCCCAGCAACCCTGCTCGCTGACACACCCGGATACTCATACCCCAGTAACCCTGCTCGCTGATATACCCGGAAACTCATACCCCAGTAACCCTGCTCGCTGACATACCCGGAAACTCATCCCCCAGTAACCCTGCTCGCTGACATACCCGGAAACTCATCCCCCAGTAACCCTGCTCGCTGACATACCCGGAAACTCATACCCCAGTAACCCTGCTCGCTGACATACCCGGAAACTCATCCCCCAGTAACCCTGCTCGCTGACATATCCGGAAACTCATCCCCCAGTAACCCTGCTCGCTGACATACCCGGAAACTCATCCCCCAGTAATCCCTGCTCGCTGACATACCCGGAAACTCATCCCCCAGTAACCCTGCTCGCTGACATACCCGGAAACTCATCCCCCAGTAACCCTGCTCGCTGACATACCCGGAAACTCATCCCCCAGTAACCCTGCTCGCTGACATACCCGGATACTAATACCCCAGTAACCCTGCTCGCTGATATACGCGGAAACTCATCCCCCAGTAACCCTGCTCACTGACATACCCGGAAACTCATACCCCAGTAACCCTGCTCGCTGACATACCCGGAAACTCATACCCCAGTAACCCCTGCTCGCTGACATACCCGGAAACTCATACCCCAGTAATCCCTGCTCGCTGACACGCCTGGAAACTCATCCCCCAGTAACCCCTGCTCGCTGACATACCCGGAAACTCATACCCCAGTAAACCCCTGCTCGCTGACATACCCGGAAACTCATCCCCCAGCAACCCTGCTCGCTGACACACCCGGATACTCATACCCCAGTAACCCTGCTCGCTGACATACCCGGAAACTCATACCCTAGTAAACCCCTGCTCGCTGACATACCCGGAAACTCATACCCCAGTAACCCTGCTCGCTGACATACCCGGAAACTCATCCCCCAGTAACCCTGCTCGCTGACATACCCGGAAACTCATACCCCAGTAACCCCTGCTCACTGGCATACCCGGAAACTCATCCCCCAGTAACCCTGCTCGCTGACATACCCGGAAACTCATACCCCAGTAACCCTGCTCGCTGACATACCCGGATACTCATACCCCAGTAACCCTGCTCGCTGATATACCCGGAAACTCATCCCCCAGTAACCCTGCTCACTGACATACCCGGAAACTCATACCCCAGTAACCCTGCTCGCTGACATACCCGGAAACTCATACCCCAGTAACCCCTGCTCGCTGACATACCCGGAAACTCATACCCCAGTAATCCCTGCTCGCTGACATACCCGGAAACTCATCCCCCAGCAACCCTGCTCGCTGACATACCCGGAAACTCATCCCCCAGCAACCCTGCTCGCTGACATACCCGGAAACTCATCCCCCAGTAACCCTGCTCACTGACATACCCGGAAACTCATACCCCAGTAACCCTGCTCGCTGACATACCCGGAAACTCATACCCCAGTAACCCTGCTCGCTGACATACCCGGATACTCATACCCCAGTAACCCTGCTCGCTGACATACCCGGAAACTCATCCCCCAGTAACCCTGCTCGCTGACATACCCGGAAACTCATACCCCAGTAACCCTGCTCGCTGACATACCCGGAAACTCATACCCCAGTAACCCTGCTCGCTGACATACCCGGATACTCATACCCCAGTAACCCTGCTCGCTGACATACCCGGAAACTCATCCCCCAGTAACCCTGCTCGCTGACATACCCGGAAACTCATCCCCCAGCAACCCTGCTCGCTGGCACGCCCGGAAACTCATCCCCCAGTAACCCTGCTCGCTGATATACCCGGAAACTCATACCCCAGTAACCCTGCTCGCTGACATACCCGGAAACACATACCCCAGTAACCCTGCTCGCTGACATACCCGGAAACTCATACCCCAGTGACCCTGCTCGCTGACATACCCGGAAACTCATACCCCAGTAACCCTGCTCGCTGACATACCCGGAAACTCATACCCCAGTAACCCTGCTCGCTGACATACCCGGAAACTCATCCCCCAGTAACCCCTGCTCGCTGGCACACCCGGAAAGGGGGAACACAGAAATTCGTTATTAACGCATGTTACAGATTATGCACTGACAGTCACTGGGCTCACGGGCTGACACTACTGAACCCCAATATACGGAACAGGGGTAACCATTCATGGGCTTGACCTTTATTGAGAGCCTGGTTACCCCCTTACCGTCACAAATATTCACACCCAAAGTACCACTACTACACACCCAAAGTACCACTACTACCTTTTATATCCACACCCAAAGTACCACTACTACCTTTTATATCCACACCCAAAGTACCACTACTACCTTTATATCCACACCCAAAGTACCACTACTACCTTTATATCCACACCCAAAGTACCACTACTACCTTTTATATCCACACCCAAAGTACCACTACTACCTTTTATATCCACACCCAAAGTACCACTACTACCTTTATATCCACACCCAAAGTACCACTACTACCTTTTATATCCACACCCAAAGTACCACTACTACCTTTATATCCACACCCAAAGTACCACTACTACCTTTTATATCCACACCCAAAGTACCACTACTACCTTTATATCCACACCCAAAGTACCACTACTACCTTTTATATCCACACCCAAAGTACCACTACTACCTTTTATATCCACACCCAAAGTACCACTACTACCTTTTATATCCACACCCAAAGTACCACTACTATCTTTTATATCCACACCCAAAGTACCACTACTACCTTTTATATCCACACCCAAAGTACCACTACTACCTTTTATATCCACACCCAAAGTACCACTACTACCTTTTATATCCACACCCAAAGTACCACTACTACCTTTTATATCCACACCCAAAGTACCACTACTACCTTTTATATCCACACCCAAAGTACCACTACTACACACCCAAAGTACCACTACTACCTTTTATATCCACACCCAAAGTACCACTACTACCTTTTATATCCACACCCAAAGTACCACTACTACCTTTTATATCCACACCCAAAGTACCACTACTACCTTTTATATCCACACCCAAAGTACCACTACTACCTTTTATATCCACACCCAAAGTACCACTACTACCTTTATATCCACACCCAAAGTACCACTACTACCTTTTATATCCACACCCAAAGTACCACTACTACCTTTTATATCCACACCCAAAGTACCACTACTACCTTTATATCCACACCCAAAGTACCACTACTACCTTTTATATCCACACCCAAAGTACCACTACTACCTTTATATCCACACCCAAAGTACCACTACTACCTTTTATATCCACACCCAAAGTACCACTACTACCTTTATATCCACACCCAAAGTACCACTACTACCTTTTATATCCACACCCAAAGTACCACTACTACCTTTTATATCCACACCCAAAGTACCACTACTACCTTTTATATCCACACCCAAAGTACCACTACTATCTTTTATATCCACACCCAAAGTACCACTACTACCTTTTATATCCACACCCAAAGTACCACTACTACCTTTTATATCCACACCCAAAGTACCACTACTACCTTTTATATCCACACCCAAAGTACCACTACTACCTTTTATATCCACACCCAAAGTACCACTACTACCTTTTATATCCACACCCAAAGTACCACTACTACCTTTAGCCAATGTTCTCCTCTGATTACTGGTTCCATACTCTGGATGTGAGGGACGTCCTCCTGCCACGCTGGAAGTGGGTCGGAGTGAGCTGCGCTCGGGTCTTGGTCGCTAATAAGGAGGTACAGTATATCTCTGATAAGATATCTGTTTTGTTTGGTTGAAATAATTATACAATGTATTATTGTGCAGTATATGTGATTTCAAATAGGGTCGTTTCTTTCAATAGCCAACGATACGTAAATAAGAGAATGAGTTTGTGGAATATCCCACCTTTCTGAGACTTCTCGCTAGTCCAGAAACGCCTGTTTATCGCTAGCAACGAAATGATGTCAGCCCGTTCCGCCGCTTTCTTGCCAGCCATGGAACGATGTTTATGTGGAACCTGGGGTACATGTCTCATCTCCCTGGGTAAGTACCTGGGGTACATGTCTCATGTCCCTGGGTAAGTACCTGGGGTACATGTCTCATGTCCCTGGGTAAGTACCTGGGGTACGTCTCATGTCCCTGGGTAAGTACCTGGGGTACGTCTCATGTCCCTGGGTAAGTACCTGGGGTACATGTCTCATCTCCCTGGGTAAGTACCTGGGGTACATGTCTCATCTCCCTGGGTAAGTACCTGGGGTACATGTCTCATGTCCCTGGGTAAGTACCTGGGGTACATGTCTCATGTCCCTGGGTAAGTACCTGGGGTACGTCTCATGTCCCTGGGTAAGTACCTGGGGTACGTCTCATGTCCCTGGGTAAGTACCTGGGGTACATGTCTCATCTCCCTGGGTAAGTACCTGGGGTACATGTCTCATGTCCCTGGGTAAGTACCTGGGGTACATGTCTCATGTCCCTGGGTAAGTACCTGGGGTACATGTCTCATGTCCCTGGGTAAGTACCTGGGGTACGTCTCATGTCCCTGGGTAAGTACCTGGGGTACGTCTCATGTCCCTGGGTAAGTACCTGGGGTACATGTCTCATCTCCCTGGGTAAGTACCTGGGGTACATGTCTCATCTCCCTGGGTAAGTACCTGGGGTACATGTCTCATGTCCCTGGGTAAGTACCTGGGGTACATGTCTCATGTCCCTGGGTAAGTACCTGGGGTACGTCTCATGTCCCTGGGTAAGTACCTGGGGTACGTCTCATGTCCCTGGGTAAGTACCTGGGGTACATGTCTCATCTCCCTGGGTAAGTACCTGGGGTACATGTCTCATGTCCCTGTGTAAGTACCTGGGGTACATGTCTCATGTCCCTGGGTAAGTACCTGGGGTACATGTCTCATCTCCCTGGGTAAGTACCTGGGGTACATGTCTCATGTCCCTGGGTAAGTACCTGGGGTACATGTCTCATCTCCCCGGGTAAGTACCTGGGGTACATGTCTTATCTCCCTGGGTAAGTACCTGGGGTACATGTCTCATCTCCCTGGGTAAGTACCTGGGGTACATGTCTCATCTCCCTGGGTAAGTACATGGGGTACATGTCTCATGTCCCTGAGTAAGTACCTGGGGTACATGTCTCATCTCCCTGGGTAAGTACCTGGGGTACATGTCTCATGTCCCTGGGTAAGTACCTGGGGTACATGTCACATCTCCCTGGGTAAGTACCTGGGGTACATGTCTCATCTCCCTGGGTAAGTACCTGGGGTACATGTCTCATCTCCCTGGGTAAGTACCTGGGGTACATGTCTCATCTGCCTGGGTAAGTACCTGGGGTACATGTCTCATCTCCCTGGGTAAGTACCTGGGGTACATGTCTCATCTCCCTGGGTAAGTTTCTGGGGATTGGGAATGAGCCGTTTTCAAGGTTACTATGTAATACTGTCTCCTAATACTGTACATGCTAAGCGGCCGTTTCTATGCCCAGTACTGTCTCCTTATACTGTACATGCTAAGCGGCCGTTTCTATGCCCAATACTGTCTCCTAATACTGTACATGCTAAGCGGTCGTTTCTATGCCCAGTACTGTCTCCTAATACTGTACATGCTAAGCGGCCGTTTCTATGCCCAATACTGTCTCCTAATACTGTACATGCCAAGCGGCCGTTTCTATGCCCAATACTGTCTCCTAATACTGTACATGCCAAGCGGCCGTTTCTATGCCCAATACTGTCTCCTAATACTGTACATGCCAAGCGGCCGTTTCTATAATTTTATACTAATATCCACACCCAAAGTACCACTACTACCTTTTATATCCACACCCAAAGTACCACTACTACCTTTTATATCCACACCCAAAGTACCACTACTACCTTTTATATCCACACCCAAAGTACCACTACTACCTTTTATATCCACACCCAAAGTACCACTACTACCTTTTATATCCACACCCAAAGTACCACTACTACCTTTTATATCCACACCCAAAGTACCACTACTACCTTTATATCCACACCCAAAGTACCACTACTACCTTTTATATCCACACCCAAAGTACCACTACTACCTTTTATATCCACACCCAAAGTACCACTACTACCTTTATATCCACACCCAAAGTACCACTACTACCTTTTATATCCACACCCAAAGTACCACTACTACCTTTATATCCACACCCAAAGTACCACTACTACCTTTTATATCCACACCCAAAGTACCACTACTACCTTTATATCCACACCCAAAGTACCACTACTACCTTTTATATCCACACCCAAAGTACCACTACTACCTTTTATATCCACACCCAAAGTACCACTACTACCTTTTATATCCACACCCAAAGTACCACTACTATCTTTTATATCCACACCCAAAGTACCACTACTACCTTTTATATCCACACCCAAAGTACCACTACTACCTTTTATATCCACACCCAAAGTACCACTACTACCTTTTATATCCACACCCAAAGTACCACTACTACCTTTTATATCCACACCCAAAGTACCACTACTACCTTTTATATCCACACCCAAAGTACCACTACTACCTTTATATCCACACCCAAAGTACCACTACTACCTTTAGCCAATGTTCTCCTCTGATTACTGGTTCCATACTCTGGATGTGAGGGACGTCCTCCTGCCACGCTGGAAGTGGGTCGGAGTGAGCTGCGCTCGGGTCTTGGTCGCTAATAAGGAGGTACAGTATATCTCTGATAAGATATCTGCTTTGTTTGGTTGAAATAATTATACAATGTATTATTGTGCAGTATATGTGATTTCAAATAGGGTCGTTTCTTTCAATAGCCAACGATACGTAAATAAGAGAATGAGTTTGTGGAATATCCCACCTTTCTGAGACTTCTCGCTAGTCCAGAAACGCCTGTTTATCGCTAGCAACGAAATGATGTCAGCCTGTTACACCGCTTTCTTGCCAGCCATGGAACGATGTTTATGTGGAACCTGGGGTACATGTCTCATCTCCCTGGGTAAGTACCTGGGGTACATGTCTCATGTCCCTGGGTAAGTACCTGGGGTACATGTCTCATGTCCCTGGGTAAGTACCTGGGGTACGTCTCATGTCCCTGGGTAAGTACCTGGGGTACGTCTCATGTCCCTGGGTAAGTACCTGGGGTACATGTCTCATCTCCCTGGGTAAGTACCTGGGGTACATGTCTCATCTCCCTGGGTAAGTACCTGGGGTACATGTCTCATGTCCCTGGGTAAGTACCTGGGGTACATGTCTCATGTCCCTGGGTAAGTACCTGGGGTACGTCTCATGTCCCTGGGTAAGTACCTGGGGTACGTCTCATGTCCCTGGGTAAGTACCTGGGGTACATGTCTCATCTCCCTGGGTAAGTACCTGGGGTACATGTCTCATGTCCCTGGGTAAGTACCTGGGGTACATGTCTCATGTCCCTGGGTAAGTACCTGGGGTACATGTCTCATGTCCCTGGGTAAGTACCTGGGGTACGTCTCATGTCCCTGGGTAAGTACCTGGGGTACGTCTCATGTCCCTGGGTAAGTACCTGGGGTACATGTCTCATCTCCCTGGGTAAGTACCTGGGGTACATGTCTCATCTCCCTGGGTAAGTACCTGGGGTACATGTCTCATGTCCCTGGGTAAGTACCTGGGGTACATGTCTCATCTCCCTGGGTAAGTACCTGGGGTACATGTCTCATCTCCCTGGGTAAGTACCTGGGGTACATGTCTCATGTCCCTGGGTAAGTACCTGGGGTACATGTCTCATGTCCCTGGGTAAGTACCTGGGGTACATGTCTCATCTCCCTGGGTAAGTACCTGGGGTACATGTCTCATCTCCCTGGGTAAGTACATGGGGTACATGTCTCATGTCCCTGAGTAAGTACCTGGGGTACATGTCTCATCTCCCTGGGTAAGTACCTGGGGTACATGTCTCATGTCCCTGGGTAAGTACCTGGGGTACATGTCACATCTCCCTGGGTAAGTACCTGGGGTACATGTCTCATCTCCCTGGGTAAGTACCTGGGGTACATGTCTCATCTCCCTGGGTAA
Source organism: Ascaphus truei (assembly GCF_040206685.1). Classification (NCBI taxonomy): domain Eukaryota; kingdom Metazoa; phylum Chordata; class Amphibia; order Anura; family Ascaphidae; genus Ascaphus; species Ascaphus truei. Next base: position 48,929 of record NW_027456752.1, on the reverse strand, counting down.
GTACCTGGGGTACATGTCTCATCTGCCTGGGTAAGTACCTGGGGTACATGTCTCATCTCCCTGGGTAAGTACCTGGGGTACATGTCTCATCTCCCTGGGTAAGTTTCTGGGGATTGGGAATGAGCCGTTTTCAAGGTTACTATGTAATACTGTCTCCTAATACTGTACATGCTAAGCGGCCGTTTCTATGCCCAGTACTGTCTCCTTATACTGTACATGCCAAGCGGCCGTTTCTATGCCCAATACTGTCTCCTAATACTGTACATGCCAAGCGGCCGTTTCTATGCCCAATACTGTCTCCTAATACTGTACATGCCAAGCGGCCGTTTCTATGCCCAATACTGTCTCCTAATACTGTACATGCCAAGCGGCCGTTTCTATGCCCAATACTGTCTCCTAATACTGTACATGCCAAGCGGCCGTTTCTATGCCCAATACTGTCTCCTAATACTGTACATGCTAAGCGGCCGTTTCTATGCCCAATACTGTCTCCTAATACTGTACATGCTAAGCGTCCGTTTCTATGCCCAATACTGTCTCCTAATACTGTACATGCTAAGCGGCCGTTTCTATGCCCAATACTGTCTCCTAATACTGTACATGCTAAGCGGCCGTTTCTATGCCCAATACTGTCTCCTAATACTGTACATGCTAAGCGGCCGTTTCTATGCCCAATACTGTCTCCTAATACTGTACATGCTAAGCGGCCGTTTCTATGCCCAATACTGTCTCCTAATACTGTACATGCCAAGCGGCCGTTTCTATGCCCAATACTGTCTCCTAATACTGTACATGCTAAGCGGCCGTTTCTATGCCCAATACTGTCTCCTAATACTGTACATGCTAAGCGGCCGTTTCTATGCCCAATACTGTCTCCTAATACTGTACATGCTAAGCAGCCGTTTCTATGCCCAGTACTGTCTCCTAATACTGTACATGCTAAGCGGCCGTTTCTATGCCCAATACTGTCTCCTAATACTGTACATGCTAAGCGGCCTCTCACTGTACAGCAGCTTTCTGTCCCAGCACAGTTTTGCGGCTTTTCTTTACATCTGTGTGTTTTAGGAGTACCGGCAAAGTTTGCGTAGGATATCATAACCTCGCACAGGAAATCATTTCAATCACGTTTCCTCTTCCAAAGAGGGGCAGAGGAAGTCTCGCATGATTTAAATTCATCAACAATTCCTTTTATTATTGGTGTAAAATTATTATACAGGCTGAGTATTACACAGGCCGAGTATTACACAGGCCGAGTATTACACAGGCCGAGTATTACACAGGCCGAGTATTACACAGGCCGAGTATTACACAGGCCGAGTATTACACAGGCCGAGTATTACACAGGCCGAGTATTATACAGGCTGAATATTACACAGGCCGAGTATTATACAGGCTGAATATTATTCAGGCTGACTAGGCCTCTAAAAGTTTTCACAAATATCTAATAGTTTTTCTAGTAATTCGCAAGGGGAAATTCGATCCCCCAGTGGTATTTACTGGGTTGCTAATATACAACAATTCTGTCTACGAGACATTTATTTTGAAACCTGCAAAGGAGCCAAAACATTCTATTAATTTCAGAAATGTTTGTTTGATTGGTCTGGGTGTGAGAGAAACATCAAAATATCATTAGCGAACATTGACAATGTCAAATCTATTCGGTCCATCTTAATTCCCTTGAATTGTTTCATCTGTCTCAGGTATATGGCACATTGAACAGTAAAGGTGACAGGGGGCATCCCTGTCTAGTTCCCCTGGCCTAGACAATTTAAAAGATTTTGATTAAAAAAACAGCCGCTATTATTTTGGCTGCTGGTTTGGTGTACAACTTCTTCAACATATGATTAAAAGTAAAGTTCAAATTTGTCTAATGTGTAAAATACATGTTCCCATGAGATATATTATCAAAAGTTTTCAGCATTGATAGAAACTGGTGCCATATTATTATATTATTAAGTATGTGCTTTTACCCAGTTTATCACAGCAAGAACGTTTCTAATATTTTTAACTGCAGATCTTCCTTTAATACAACCCTAGATCTGTATGTATAAAAGACGGCAATATTGTTGTCAACTTATCCGCCATGGTTTTGGTGTTAAGCTTTATGTCTTGGTTATTTAGTGCAATGGAGGGATAGGATTCTGGTTTCAGCAGGTCCTTCCCTTGTTTGTGAGTAATTGTGATGTGACCATCTCACATGTTCGCATGAAATGAACCTTCTCTTCTCCCAGTCTCCCTCCTCCTAGACTGATCCTGGTGGATGGCCAGGAGGCGTTCGAGGTGCACCAGATACTGGATTCCCGAAGATCCCGTGGCAGACTGCAGTACTTGGTCCAGTGGAAGGGATATGGCCCTGAGGAGAAAGTCCAGGGAAGTCCATGCCTCAAACCTGGTCCGGGCATTTCATTGCAAATTTCCGGCTTTGATTGCCCGGAGGTCGCGTCTGAAGGGAGGGGTACTGTAAGGATTCTGCCCAATCCTTGCCGGGGTTTGGTGCCGTTTGGGGTTTCCAATTTGTCTGCCATTTCTACCTCAGTTCGGCCATTTTGGTTACTGGCAGCCTGCTACTTAAGGCTGTGGTTCCCAGTGGGCGTTGCCGAGGAAAGTTCTGTTTGCTGCAGCTCCGGTTGATTTTCGCTGTCACGCATTCCCCTTTTCGCCTATGTGCAATCCCACATGCTGACCCTGGACCATGACCCCGACCTCGCTGCCTTCCACCTGCCCTGACCTTGTGGCTGACGCCTGCCCTGACCCCTGCCTGCTTACCGACTACGGATACTCTAACAGGACTCTGTCCCTGGGTTCTGGTCGGGTTATTTGCATCCCTACCTCAGCCCTGCGGGTCCACCTCCTGATCGGAGACGAGCTTCCTCACACTGACCTCCAGCACTATCAGGGAATACCTCCCCTCCCTACCCTGTCCCTACCCTGTTTATCCCACTGTCACAGGGCTCCGATATCTGACTCTGCAACACATCAGCCTGACAATACTCAGACTGGGTCTAACAGGAACGTTACATTCAGCCCTTACTCACTTGAATCTCTACAGACTCCCCGGCATTTATATATGGCTCCAGTCTTTTTATCTAGATGCTGGGACAATTGAGACCTAATATTCACATTTACATTGCTATATTTAGCCTCTCTCTGGTGCACTAATCGCCTAATAGGGGGAACACAGGCTTACTTGTACCCATTGTACCTACGGTACTAAGCCAACAGCACCCCCTTACCGCAATTTGGCAATAATCAACAGATACTCAACAGGCATAGTCTGATAGTCTCTGCACATTACCCAGGATTCATTGCCCAATTTAATTTACAGGACAATTTGAACAATATAGCCATAATATTGTTCCACTTTCAGTGGATTACACATCCTTTGTTAAGCGCCACGGGCGGTTTTAACAATGTTTGTGCCCCATTATTTTTATCTTGTTAGAAATACATTTTTTAACCATATCACTAATACTATACATTATCCTCAGAGGTTTATTCATTACACTGCTCACAACAGTATTTCAAGTGCATTTCTGAGCCTCGAGACTAACACCACTAACACCACTACTGAGCAGCTGAGATGTGACAGTGCACATCACTGGGGTTCCTATACTCTCCCCGCCTTTGGGTTCCTATACTCTCCCCGCCTTTGGGGAAAGAGACCGCTTTTTTTTTTCAACTTCAAATTTTTCTTTATTGGGGTAACATACTCATACATTGTATCCCATCCCATTGTGTTACTTCCCCCAATTATGTTTTAAACATACATATGTCATCGTTTAACTGCAACAATACAAACCAAGGACAACACAGACAAGTCAAAGCAGACGACTGACAGGGGGGGGGGGGACGGAGAGGTGAGAGGGGAGGGGGGCACTGGTCGACTCCGGCCCATCCTGATTACGTGTTTTCTCTTGCTTGCTTCCTGTCTTATTGGTTAGCACTCCTTGCTTCCACCCCGAGCTCAAAGTGTCTTCCCCAGTGTTTTGGGGGGCTACTGCGCGGGGGGCTGTCAACTACCTGTTCGTCACTATTTGTTGTCAGGTCTCTGACCCCCAAAGGAGAACGCATCTGAAACTGTTAAAGCAGGATTGCGGTAGCACCTACCCCGGGGATATCTGTCTGTGCCAGCCAAGGCGCCCAGACTTTTAGAAAATTTTCGCCGGTGTCATTAACTAAACTCGTTAATGGTTCGATCCGACAAACGTACCAAATCCTATTTCTAATCTTGGGGATAATTGGAACTTCTGGTTGCTTCCATAATGCTGCCATCTCGCATCTTGTGGCTGTTGCAAAATGCGCAATCAATTTATGCGCCGCATTTGACATACCCTGGATCCGCCTGCCCAGAAGGAACAGCCACGGGTCCAGGGGGATCTCCCGACCGAGAATCCGCTGTAACCAGTCTCTAATCTGTTCCCAAATCGGGACCACCTTAGGGCAAGACCAAAGCATGTGTCGCAGGTCTGCCACCTCCCCGCACTGTTTTGGGCAAAGCGGGGAGTAACCCCTAACAAATTTAGCTAATTGAGCTGGGGTGTAGTACCATCAAGAGACCGCTTTTTATGCTGTTGCCACTACACCAGTGCAACCAGACTACTGCCTGAGACTAAGGGGGAGCGGGGGGTTTCTTTTCAGTTTATACCCGTGAAAAGCATAAGTTAGTTTAGCACCCGAATTTTAATTTTTTTGCTTAATCTAATAAAATATATTGCAAAATGTATAACCAAGTAACTGTAAGAAAAGTGTGATGTCAGCTGAAGTCATTTGGGCTCGATTTGTTATGTGAATGCGCTCTTGCAAACGGCCGCTGCAATAAAGTTTCTCAACTGATTGCTTTTGCCTAAATAATAATAAGTGTGGGCTGAGTTTTTCCACTACAGTAGTGTCCCTAAGAGGGAAGATATGAGTGTAGGGTTTGTAGTGTCCTTGGGAAGAGGTAGAGATGTGTGTAGGTGTGACGATAAGAGGTAATCGGGCCTGTAATAAAGGGGTTATACCTGGCTAGTTACCCCTAATTCGTGTGGGGAGAGAAAGATACTGTATACTGTATACTGTAAAATGTATGATGTACTATGCATGTGTATTCCAAAGCACTTTATTCCCTGTTACTTCAATTCCCAAGTCTAGTTGAGCAGGCATTGTGAGGTAAAGTGTTTTGTGATCTATGTGTAAGCACCGTGATGTAATTTGGGAGTCAGCCCTGTAAAATGTTAATTGGATTATGTGACTGTATGTACTATTTTCTCAGATAGCGACTTGTAATGGGATTTGCATGGGAGGTACATCTGTGTGGAGGGGCCTCTGATTTAATCAGCTGAGGTTCCTGCAGATAAATGTGAATTGAGACAATGGTTGGGAGGGTGGAGGTGTTACAGACCTTTGATGAGTGGACAATCAGGTTTGCTCTGATTGTCCAGCAGCCCCTCCCATGGGAAGGATAGCCACAGAGCCCTATATAAGGAGGGATGCCGATCAGAGAAGCAGAGAGACACTCTGGGAAGTTGTGGGGCGTTCGTGACGCTGATCCAGCAAGGGAGAATTGCTAGCCAGTGTTATTCTTGGATACTTCACTCTGTTATTTACCCGTACTGTAAGTGTTATTTGTGTTACAGTGTTGTGTTACAGTGTTGTGTTAGTGTTGTGTTACAGTGTTGTGTTTGCCCGAAAGGGAATAAATCTTCAGTTTATTTGATCATTTTGTCCTGTTCAATCAGTGCCCAGTATATTCGGCGTGAATTAGGTCTGGTCTACCGTGACAGTAGGGTGTGTAGTGTCCTTGGGAAGAGGCAGAGATATGAGTGTAGGGTTTGTAGTGTCCTTGGGAAGAGGCAGAGATATGAGTGTAGGGTTTGTAGTGTCCTTGGGAAGAGGTAGAGATATGTGTGTAGGGTGTGTAGTGTCCTTGGGAAGAGGCAGAGATATGAGTGTAGGGTTTGTCGTGTCCTTGGGAAGAGGCAGAGATATATGTGTAGGGTGTGTAGTGTCCTTGGGAAGAGGTAGAGATATGTGTGTAGGGTTTGTAGTGTCCTTGGGAAGAGGCAGAGATATGAGTGTAGGGTTTGTCGTGTCCTTGGGAAGAGGCAGAGATATATGTGTAGGGTGTGTAGTGTCCTTGGGAAGAGGTAGAGATATGTGTGTAGGGTTTGTAGTGTCCTTGGGAAGAGGCATAGATATGAGTGTAGGGTTTGTAGTGTCCTTGGGAAGAGGCAGAGATATGTGTGTAGGGTTTGTAGTGCCTGTGGGAAGAGGTAGAGATGTGTTTGTAGGGTGTGTAGTGTCCTTGGGAAGAGGCAGAGATGTGTGTAGGGTTTGTAGTGTCCTTGGGAAGAGGTAGAGATGTGTTTGTAGGGTGTGTAGTGTCCTTGGGAAGAGGTAGAGATGTGTTTGTAGGGTGTGTAGTGTCCTTGGGAAGAGGTAGAGATACGAGTGTAGGGTTTGTAGTGTCCTTGGGAAGAGGCAGAGATATGTGTGTAGGGTTTGTAGTGTCCTTGGGAAGAGGCAGAGATATGAGTGTAGGGTTTGTAGTGTCCTTGGGAAGAGATAGAGATGTGTTTGTAGGGTGTGCAGTGTCCTTGGGAAGAGGCAGAGATGTGTGTAGGGTTTGTAGTGTCATTGGGAAGAAGTATAGATATGAGTGTAGGGTGTATAGTGTCCTTGGGAAGAGGTAGAGATATGAGTGTAGGTTTGTAGTGTCCTTGGGAAGAGGCAGAGATATGAGTGTAGGGTTTGTAGTGTCCTTGGGAAGAGGTAGAGATGTGTGTAGGGTTTGTAGTGTCCTTGGGAAGAGGTAGAGATGTGTGTAGGGTTTGTAGTGTCCTTGGGAAGAGGTAGAGATGTGTGTAGGGTTTGCAGTGTCCTTGGGAAGAGGTAGAGATATGAGTGTAGGGTTTGTAGTGTCCTTGGGAAGAGGTAGAGATATGAGTGTAGGGTTTGCAGTGTCCTTGGGAAGAGGTAGAGATATGAGTGTAGGGTTTGTAGTGTCCTTGGGAAGAGGTAGAGATATGAGTGTAGGGTTTGTAGTGTCCTTGGGAAGAGATAGAGATATGAGTGTAGGGTTTGCAATGTCCTTGGGTAAAGGTAGAGATATGAGTGTAGGGTTTGTAGTGTCCTTGGGAAGAGGTAGAGATATGAGTGTAGGGTTTGTAGTGTCCTTGGGAAGAGGTAGAGATGTGAGTGTAGGGTTTGTAGTGTCCTTGGGAAGAGGTAGAGATGTGTATACTGTATAAGATCAGTCACAGATGGTTCCTCGCATTAAGCGGTGATATATAGTAAGGGGGATGTGTTATAATGTCACCAGGAAAAATATGGCTGCTTGTTAAAAAGTGTCTCTTATTTAAATGTTTTAGTGTTCTACAAACCCAACGATCCTTAAATGTAAGTAACGCCCCGCCGGACAGACTGACACAGTGACCGGTACATTATACATGTAAGTAACACCCCGCCGGACAGACTGACACAGTGACCGGTACATTATACATGTAACGCCCCGCCGGACAGACTGACACAGGGACCGGTACATTATACATGTAAGTAACACCCTGCCAGACAGACTGACACAGTGACCGGTACATTATACATGTAACGCCCCGCCGGACAGACTGACACAGTGACCGGTACATTATACATGTAAGTAACGCCCCGCCGGACAGACTGACACAGTGACCGGTACATTATACATGTAAGTAACGCCCCGCCGGACAGACTGACACAGTGACCGGTACATTATACATGTAAGTAACGCCCCGCCGGACAGACTGACACAGTGACCGGTACATTATACATGTAAGTAACGCCCCGCCGGACAGACTGACACAGTGACCGGTACATTATACATGTAACGCCCCGCCGGACAGACTGACACAGTGACCGGTACATTATACATGTAACGCCCCGCCGGACAGACTGACACAGTGACCGGTACATTATACATGTAACGCCCCGCCGGACAGACTGACACAGTGACCGGTACATTATACATGTAAGTAACGCCCCGCCGGACAGACTGACACAGTGACCGGTACATTATACATGTAACGCCCCGCCGGACAGACTGACACAGTGACCGGTACATTATACATGTAACGCCCCGCCGGACAGACTGACACAGTGACCGGTACATTATACATGTAACGCCCCGCCGGACAGACTGACACAGTGACCGGTACATTATACATGTAAGTAACACCCCGCCGGACAGACTGACACAGTGACCGGTACATTATACATGTAAGTAACGCCCCGCCGGACAGACTGACACAGTGACCGGTACATTATACATGTAAGTAACGCCCCGCCGGACAGACTGACACAGGGACCGGTACATTATACATGTAAGTAACGCCCCGCCGGACAGACTGACACAGTGACCGGTACATTATACATGTAACGCCACGCCGGACAGACTGACACAGGGACCGGTACATTATACATGTAACGCCCCGCCGGACAGACTGACACAGTGACCGGTACATTATACATGTAACGCCCCGCCGGACAGACTGACACAGTGACCGGTACATTATACATGTAACGCCCCGCCGGACAGACTGACACAGTGACCGGTACATTATACATGTAAGTAACGCCCCGCCGGACAGACTGACACAGTGACCGGTACATTATACATGTAAGTAACGCCCCGCCGGACAGACTGACACAGTGACCGGTACATTATACATGTAACGCCCCGCCGGACAGACTGACACAGTGACCGGTACATTATACATGTAAGTAACGCCCCGCCGGACAGACTGACACAGTGACCGGTACATTATACATGTAAGTAACGCCCCGCCGGACAGACTGACACAGTGACCGGTACATTATACATGTAAGTAACGCCCCGCCGGACAGACTGACACAGTGACCGGTACATTATACATGTAAGTAACGCCCCGCCGGACAGACTGACACAGTGACCGGTACATTATACATGTAACGCCCCGCCGGACAGACTGACACAGTGACCGGTACATTATACATGTAAGTAACGCCCCGCCGGATAGACTGACACAGTGACCGGTACATTATACATGTAACGCCCCGCCGGACAGACTGACATAGTGACCGGTACATTATACATGTAAGTAACACCCTGCCGGACAGACTGACACAGTGACCGGTACATTATACATGTAACGCCCCGCCGGACAGACTGACACAGTGACCGGTACATTATACATGTAAGTAACGCCCCGCCGGACAGACTGACACAGTGACCGGTACATTATACATGTAACGCCCCGCCGGACAGACTGACACAGTGACCGGTACATTATACATGTAAGTAACGCCCCGCCGGACAGACTGACACAGTGACCGGTACATTATACATGTAACGCCCCGCCGGACAGACTGACACAGTGACCGGTACATTATACATGTAAGTAACGCCCCGCCGGACAGACTGACACAGTGACCGGTACATTATACATGTAAGTAACGCCCCGCCGGACAGACTGACACAGTGACCGGTACATTATACATGTAAGTAACGCCGCGCCGGACAGACTGACACAGTGACCGGTACATTATACATGTAAGTAACGCCCCGCCGGACAGACTGACACAGTGACCGGTACATTATACATGTAACGCCCCGCCGGACAGACTGACACAGTGACCGGTACATTTTACATGTAACGCCCCGCCGGACAGACTGACACAGTGACCGGTACATTATACATGTAAGTAACGCCCCGCCGGACAGACTGACACAGGGACCGGTACATTATACATGTAACGCCCCGCCGGACAGACTGACACAGTGACCGGTACATTATACATGTAACGCCCCGCAGGACAGACTGACACAGTGACCAGTACATTATACATGTAACGCCCCGCCGGACAGACTGACACAGTGACCGTTACATTATACATGTAACGCCCCGCCGGACAGACTGACACAGTGACCGGTACATTTTACATGTAACGCCCCGCCGGACAGACTGACACAGTGACCGGTACATTATACATGTAAGTAACGCCCCGCCGGACAGACTGACACAGTGACCGGTACATTATACATGTAAGTAACGCCCCGCCGGACAGACTGACACAGGGACCGGTACATTATACATGTAATGCCCCGCCGGACAGACTGACACAGTGACCGGTACATTATACATGTAAGTAACGCCCCGCCGGACAGACTGACACAGGGACCGGTACATTATACATGTAAGTAACACCCCGCCGGACAGACTGACACAGGGACCGGTACATTATACATGTAACGCCCCGCCGGACAGACTGACACAGTGACCGGTACATTATACATGTAAGTAACGCCCCGCCGGACAGACTGATACAGTGAACGGTACATTATACATGTAAGTAACGCCCCGCCGGACAGACTGACACAGTGACCGGTACATTATACATGTAACGCCCCGCCGGACAGACTGACACAGTGACCGGTACATTATACATGTAAGTAACGCCCCGCCGGACAGACTGACACAGGGACCGGTACATTATACATGTAAGTAACACCCCGCCGGACAGACTGACACAGGGACCGGTACATTATACATGTAACGCCCCGCCGGACAGACTGACACAGTGACCGGTACATTATACATGTAAGTAACGCCCCGCCGGACAGACTGATACAGTGAACTATACATTATACATGTAAGTAACGCCCCGCCGGACAGACTGACACAGTGACCGGTACATTATACATGTAACGCCCCGCCGGACAGACTGACACAGTGACCGGTACATTATACATGTAAGTAACGCCCCGCCGGACAGACTGACACAGTGACCGGTACATTATACATGTAAGTAACGCCCCGCCGGACAGACTGACACAGTGACCGGTACATTATACATGTAAGTAACGCCCCGCCGGACAGACTGACACAGTGACCGGTACATTATACATGTAACGCCCCGCCGGACAGACTGACACAGTGACCGGTACATTATACATGTAAGTAACGCCCCGCCGGACAGACTGACACAGTGACCGGTACATTATACATGTAAGTAACGCCCCGCCGGACAGACTGACACAGTGACCGGTACATTATACATGTAACGCCCCGCCGGACAGACTGACACAGTGACCGGTACATTATACATGTAAGTAACGCCCCGCCGGACAGACTGACACAGTGACCGGTACATTATACATGTAAGTAACGCCCCGCCGGACAGACTGACACAGTGACCGGTACATTATACATGTATGTAACGCCCCGCCGGACAGACTGACACAGTGACCGGTACATTATACATGTAAGTAACACCCCGCCGGACAGACTGACACAGTGACCGGTACATTATACATGTAAGTAACGCCCCGCCGGACAGACTGACACAGTGACCGGTACATTATACATGTAAGTAACGCCCCGCCGGACAGACTGACACAGGGACCGGTACATTATACATGTAACGCCCCGCCGGACAGACTGACACAGTGACCGGTACATTATACATGTAAGTAACGCCCCGCCGGACAGACTGACACAGTGACCGGTACATTATACATGTAACGCCCCGCCGGACAGACTGACACAGTGACCGGTACATTATACATGTAAGTAACGCCCCGCCGGACAGACTGACACAGTGACCGGTACATTATACATGTAACGCCCCGCCGGACAGACTGACACAGTGACCGGTACATTATACATGTAACGCCCCGCCGGACAGACTGACACAGTGACCGGTACATTATACATGTAAGTAACGCCCCGCCGGACAGACTGACACAGTGACCGGTACATTATACATGTAAGTAACGCCCCGCCGGACAGACTGACACAGTGACCGGTACATTATACATGTAAGTAACGCCCCGCCGGACAGACTGACACAGTGACCGGTACATTATACATGTAAGTAACGCTCCGCCGGACAGACTGACACAGTGACCGGTACATTATACATGTAACGCCCCGCCGGACAGACTGACACAGGGACCGGTACATTATACATGTAAGTAACGCCCCGCCGGACAGACTGACACAGGGACCGGTACATTATACATGTAACGCCCCGCCGGACAGACTGACACAGTGACCGGTACATTATACATGTAACGCCCCGCCGGACAGACTGACACAGTGACCAGTACATTATACATGTAACGCCCCGCCGGACAGACTGACACAGTGACCGTTACATTATACATGTAACGCCCCGCCGGACAGACTGACACAGTGACCGGTACATTTTACATGTAACGCCCCGCCGGACAGACTGACACAGTGACCGGTACATTATACATGTAAGTAACGCCCCGCCGGACAGACTGACACAGTGACCGGTACATTATACATGTAAGTAACGCCCCGCCGGACAGACTGACACAGTGACCGGTACATTATACATGTAAGTAACGCCCCGCCGGACAGACTGACACAGGGACCGGTACATTATACATGTAATGCCCCGCCGGACAGACTGACACAGTGACCGGTACATTATACATGTAAGTAACGCCCCGCCGGACAGACTGACACAGGGACCGGTACATTATACATGTAAGTAACACCCCGCCGGACAGACTGACACAGGGACCGGTACATTATACATGTAACGCCCCGCCGGACAGACTGACAGTGACCGGTACATTATACATGTAAGTAACGCCCCGCCGGACAGACTGACACAGTGACCGGTACATTATACATGTAAGTAACGCCCCGCCGGACAGACTGACACAGTGAACGGTACATTATACATGTAAGTAACGCCCCGCCGGACAGACTGACACAGTGACCGGTACATTATACATGTAACGCCCCGCCGGACAGACTGACACAGTGACCGGTACATTATACATGTAAGTAACGCCCCGCCGGACAGACTGACACAGTGACCGGTACATTATACATGTAACGCCCCGCCGGACAGACTGACACAGTGACCGGTACATTATACATGTAAGTAACGCCCCGCCGGACAGACTGACACAGTGACCGGTACATTATACATGTAAGTAACGCCCCGCCGGACAGACTGACACAGTGACCGGTACATTATACATGTAACGCCCCGCCGGACAGACTGACACAGTGACCGGTACATTATACATGTAAGTAACGCCCCGCCGGACAGACTGACACAGTGACCGGTACATTATACATGTAAGTAACGCCCCGCCGGACAGACTGACACAGTGACCGGTACATTATACATGTATGTAACGCCCCGCCGGACAGACTGACACAGTGACCGGTACATTATACATGTAAGTAACACCCCGCCGGACAGACTGACACAGTGACCGGTACATTATACATGTAAGTAACGCCCCGCCGGACAGACTGACACAGTGACCGGTACATTATACATGTAAGTAACGCCCCGCCGGACAGACTGACACAGTGACCGGTACATTATACATGTAACGCCCCGCCGGACAGACTGACACAGTGACCGGTACATTATACATGTAAGTAACGCCCCGCCGGACAGACTGACACAGGGACCGGTACATTATACATGTAACGCCCCGCCGGACAGACTGACACAGTGACCGGTACATTATACATGTAAGTAACGCCCCGCCGGACAGACTGACACAGTGACCGGTACATTATACATGTAAGTAACGCCCCGCCGGACAGACTGACACAGTGACCGGTACATTATACATGTATGTAACGCCCCGCCGGACAGACTGACACAGTGACCGGTACATTATACATGTAAGTAACACCCCGCCGGACAGACTGACACAGTGACCGGTACATTATACATGTAAGTAACGCCCCGCCGGACAGACTGACACAGTGACCGGTACATTATACATGTAAGTAACGCCCCGCCGGACAGACTGACACAGTGACCGGTACATTATACATGTAACGCCCCGCCGGACAGACTGACACAGTGACCGGTACATTATACATGTAAGTAACGCCCCGCCGGACAGACTGACACAGGGACCGGTACATTATACATGTAACGCCCCGCCGGACAGACTGACACAGTGACCGGTACATTATACATGTAAGTAACGCCCCGCCGGACAGACTGACACAGTGACCGGTACATTATACATGTAACGCCCCGCCGGACAGACTGACACAGTGACCGGTACATTATACATGTAACGCCCCACCGGACAGACTGACACAGTGACCGGTACATTATACATGTAAGTAACGCCCCGCCGGACAGACTGACACAGTGACCGGTACATTATACATGTAAGTAACGCCCCGCCGGACAGACTGACACAGTCAACAAGAAAAAAAAAAAAAAAAAAAAAGGTATAAAAGCGCCGAATGGGTTAATATTTGAATATGGGCACTGGAGCAAAAGAAAAAAGAAAAAATCACAAATACAAAAACAAAACCAAAAAAGGCATGTGACATGAACCAGTCCGGTGCAAATGAGTGTTTGCTGATATTACGTTAAAATGTAAATAGAATTGAAGTAATCACAACCCGATGGTGAGTGCAGCTTCTGATAATAGGGAACCCCCAGTCCCTAGTGTGGGTGTAACAACAAGAAAGAAAAAAGTGAGAAGCGCAGACAATGGGGGTTGTGATTAAACTAGAAATCTTTATTAAATAAACTAGTCCTAGGAGAACCCCTCTAGGACAACAATGTGAGATCAATACATAAATAGTAATTAAAAGTAGTGCTGATGGAATGGATATGCGGTACCAGTTTATCAGTCTCCAGGGGATTGAAAACGGGAATTACCCGAAAGACAGTCTTGGTCCTTTGGATAGTGCACTGCCCGGGCAGGTAATGGTGAAGAGGGGTACCCCAGGGTTGAGACAGTGTTGGAATAGCTCACCCTTAGAATACTGCAGATCCTTGGCGGTCCTGCTGTCCCTCAATTCACGGAAACCGCTCCGGTACACACAGCATGGATGTGCTGTTACTCGCGATACCACGCAGCCCTCCGGGTGTCCGGGTCTGATGTCACTTCCGGCTGTGACGCACAGACCCTTCCCGGTAGTCTCTGGGCTCCGTCCTTCAGCGCTCCACCTCCTGATGGTACAGTGACCACACAGACAGCGCGGCAAGTGGTATTGAACGCTTCCTTCAAACGCACTGTTCCAGCAAACACTCTATTTGCTCCTCCTCCTACGCGTTTCACCAAAAGGCTTCGTCAGGGATAACGTCAGACCATGCACCTTCATACTTTATAGCCTGGTTAATTATATTCGTTTAAATACCCAATTAGTGGCTCATTGTCTATAACATAAATTTAGATAAATACCACTCTTGGAAAACAATGGTGCAAACATTATATGTGGCTGGTTCATGTCACAAAAAGAAAAAGAAAAACAAAGAAACACACACAAAGAGATTATACAAAGTAATTAATAACTTTAAAATGCATATTGGTATAATTAAAATATGGATTTGGTTGGATTGATATTAAAATTGATTTTACACAAACAATAATACAATAAAATGAATTGAATACATTCCTTATTGATTCAAATGCTCCCAATCAATGTTAAATACTATAAAACAATGATAAAAAGTGTTTATTATTCCAATTAAAAGTTATTTTTTGTTGTTATTATACATAATAGATTTGTTGTTAGTCTTATAGATATATTAACTGAATATCTATAATACATCAACAATTCAAAATAAATACCTTATTGGCTAAATAAACAAATGGTTAATACATAAAGCATAATCATATATTCATTAATTGAAGTGCATCATTCTGAGATATTTGTAAATATAGTCTATTTTGCTTAAAGCTACCTCATTGGAGGTGCATTCTTGACCTACAGACTTTATCACATAGAATGTTAACACATATAAATATAAATATAATTAGTCCATACACAGTGCAAAAGATGTTTTTAAAATGTATGTGGTTTATAAAGTTTATAACAAATAAAATATAATGTATAAAAGTGAAGTCAACTGTTTTATTTTCTACCTCTTATTATTACTGATAATATATTATTGTTTTGATCTTACTTATTTATTCATAATGTGGGAGTTGGTGACAGACTTCAAACTAATGGAAAGCTAAAAGATCCAATTCTTCGTTCAGACCCACTGGACTCATCGTTTGTAGTTTAAATATCCAGTAGGTCTCCTGTTTCCTGAGTTTTAGAAGTCTGTCACCCCTTAGGGTTGTATGACTGATGTGTTCAATACCCACAATTGATAAACCTGTTACATCTTTATTGTGGGCTATTAAAAAGTGACGAGACACCCCATGTCCAAGGAAACCTCTTAAAATGTTTCTTCTATGCTCAGTGAAACGTTCCTTTAGACTTCTCTTCGTGCGGCCTATATAATAAAGGCCGCATGGACAGCTCAACAAATAGACAACATATGTTGTATTACAGTTAATAAACTGTTTTATTTTGAATTTCTCTCCCGTAACATTGGATACATAATCAGTACATTTATTTTTAATGTGTTTGCAGGTTAGACAATTCGTACGTCCACATTTATAGCAACCACCTGGGCATGATGGTAACCATGTGGTCTGTTCTGTTCCTGTAATATTTTGTTTAGTTATGTTTTGTTTTAAAACTGTAGGTGCTAAAACATTCTTAAGATTTTTTGCTCTTCTAAAAACAATCCCTGGTCTGTTTTTGAATGTCTTGCCTATAACTGGATCATTTAGTATGATACCCCAATGTTTTGTGAGAATCTTCTTAATTTCATTACTAGCCCCATTGTATTTTGTAATGAATAAACAGTCATCTTTATCTTTGTTTTCTGTTTTGGGTAAAGAGTCAGGATGATTGGGCAATTCTTTGTTGGTGTTATCTTTATTAAAATTATTAGTTTCTTGTACAGTATCAAACACAATCTGTTTTGCCCCTTCACCTTTAACAATGCTGCATCTAGTTTGTCTTTGCTATAACCTTTTGCTAAAAATTTCTGAAAAAGTGCTTCTGATTGTTCAATAAAATCTGAATCTTTTGAGCAATTCCTAAAAATTCTTAAAAATTGCCCATAGGGTATGTTGTTGATCCAAGCTTTTGAATGGTTGCTAGTACGCTCTAAATAACTATTTGCATCTACTTTTTTTAAAAATGTTTTGGTCAGAATTTTGTCCCCTTCACTGAATAAAATTAAATCTAAAAAGTTAATAGTGACCGGATGATGCTCATGTGTAAATGTTAAATTCAATTCATTATTGTTCAAATAGTTATAAAATTCTAAAAGCTCTTCCTGGGTGCCCTTCCATATTATTAAAAGGTCATCTATGAACCGTTTATAAAAATAGATGTTGTTAAAAAAAGGATTGTTCTGCCAGATGTTCTCTATTTCCCATTTGCCCATAAAAAGGTTGGCAAAACTGGGGGCGAATTTTGTCCCCATTGCTGTTCCGATTCTTTGAATATAAAATTTGTCATCAAATAAAAAATAATTATTTTTTAAAATAAAATCAATACTTTTAATTAAGAACGAACGTTGCTCCTTACTCATGTAGGGGTCTTTCTGTAAAAAATAGTCTACTGCTTCTATTCCTTTTTCATGGATGATGCTTGTATAAAGTGCAGTGACGTCACAGGTAACCCATATAAGGTCATCTGCCCATTTCATGTTCATCAATAAATCTAAAATATGTTTTGTGTCCCTCGTGTATGATTTCAAATTTTTTACATGTTTCTGGAGGTATGAATCCACAAATTCAGACAAATTTGAAGTGAGAGAGTTTATCCCTGAAATAATCGGGCGGCCAGGTGGGTTGATCAAACTCTTGTGGATCTTGGGTAGGTGATACATTATTGGAGCCGGACAGACTGACACAGTGACCGGTACATTATACATGTAACGCCCCGCCGGACAGACTGACACAGTGACCGGTACATTATACATGTAACGCCCCGCCGGACAGACTGACACAGTGACCGGTACATTATACATGTAACGCCCCGCCGGACAGACTGACACAGTGACCGGTACATTATACATGTAAGTAACGCCCCGCCGGACAGACTGACACAGTGACCGGTACATTATACATGTAAGTAACGCCCCGCCGGACAGACTGACACAGTGACCGGTACATTATACATGTAAGTAACGCCCCGCCGGACAGACTGACACAGTGACCGGTACATTATACATGTAAGTAACGCTCCGCCGGACAGACTGACACAGTGACCGGTACATTATACATGTAACGCCCCGCCGGACAGACTGACACAGGGACCGGTACATTATACATGTAAGTAACGCCCCGCCGGACAGACTGACACAGTGACCGGTACATTATACATGTAAGTAACGCCCCGCCGGACAGACTGACACAGTGACCGGTACATTATAAATGTAACGCCCCGCCGGACAGACTGACACAGTGACCGGTACATTATACATGTAACGCCCCGCCGGACAGACTGACACAGGGACCGGTACATTATACATGTAAGTAACGCCCCGCCGGACAGACTGACACAGTGAACGGTACATTATACATGTAAGTAACGCCCCGCCGGACAGACTGACACAGTGACCGGTACATTATACATGTAACGCCCCGCCGGACAGACTGACACAGTGACCGGTACATTATACATGTAAGTAACGCCCCGCCGGACAGACTGACACAGTGACCGGTACATTATACATGTAAGTAACGCCCCGCCGGACAGACTGACACAGTGACCGGTACATTATACATGTAACGCCCCGCCGGACAGACTGACACAGTGACCGGTACATTATACATGTAAGTAACGCCCCGCCGGACAGACTGACACAGTGACCGGTACGTTATACATGTAAGTAACGCCCCGCCGGACAGACTGACATAGTGACCGGTACATTATACATGTAACGCCCCGCCGGACAGACTGACACAGTGACCGATACATTATACATGTAAGTAACGCCCCGCCGGACAGACTGACACAGTGACCGGTACATTATACATGTAAGTAACACCCCGCCGGACAGACTGACAGTGACCGGTACATTATACATGTATGTAACGCCCCGCCGGACAGACTGACACAGTGACCGGTACATTATACATGTAAGTAACGCCCCGCCGGACAGACTGACACAGTGACCGGTACATTATACATGTAACGCCCCGCCGGACAGACTGACACAGTGACCGGTACATTATACATGTAAGTAACGCCCCGCCGGACAGACTGACACAGGGACCGGTACATTATACATGTAACGCCCCGCCGGACAGACTGACACAGTGACCGGTACATTATACATGTAAGTAACGCCCCGCCGGACAGACTGACACAGTGACCGGTACATTATACATGTAACGCCCCGCCGGACAGACTGACACAGTGACCGGTACATTATACATGTAAGTAACGCCCCGCCGGACAGACTGACACAGTGACCGGTACATTATACATGTAACACCCCGCCGGACAGACTGACACAGTGACCGGTACATTATACATGTAACGCCCCGCCGGACAGACTGACACAGTGACCGGTACATTATACATGTAAGTAACGCCCCGCCGGACAGACTGACACAGTGACCGGTACATTATACATGTAAGTAACGCCCCGCCGGACAGACTGACACAGTGACCGGTACATTATACATGTAAGTAACGCCCCGCCGGACAGACTGACACAGTGACCGGTACATTATACATGTAAGTAACGCCCCGCCGGACAGACTGACACAGTGACCGGTACATTATACATGTAACACCCCGCCGGACAGACTGACACAGTGACCGGTACATTATACATGTAACGCCCCGCCGGACAGACTGACACAGTGACCGGTACATTATACATGTAAGTAACGCCCCGCCGGACAGACTGACACAGTGACCGGTACATTATACATGTAAGTAACGCCCCGCCGGACAGACTGACACAGTGACCGGTACATTATACATGTAACGCCCCGCCGGACAGACTGACACAGGGACCGGTACATTATACATGTAAGTAACGCCCCGCCGGACAGACTGACACAGTGACCGGTACATTATACATGTAACGCCCCGCCGGACAGACTGACACAGTGACCGGTACATTATACATGTAAGTAACGCCCCGCCGGACAGACTGACACAGTGACCGGTACATTATACATGTAACGCCCCGCCGGACAGACTGACACAGTGACCGGTACATTATACATGTAAGTAACGCCCCGCCGGACAGACTGACACAGTGACCGGTACATTATACATGTAAGTAACGCCCCGCCGGACAGACTGACACAGTGACCGGTACATTATACATGTAAGTAACGCCCCGCCGGACAGACTGACACAGTGACCGGTACATTATACATGTAACGCCCCGCCGGACAGACTGACACAGTGACCGGTACATTATACATGTAAGTAACGCCCCGCCGGACAGACTGACACAGTGACCGGTACATTATACATGTAAGTTACGCCCCGCCGGACAGACTGACACAGTGACCGGTACATTATACATGTAAGTAATGCCCCGCCGGACAGACTGACACAGGGACCGGTACATTATACATGTAAGTAATGCCCCGCCGGACAGACTGACACAGGGACCGGTACATTATACATGTAAGTAATGCCCCGCCGGACAGACTGACACAGGGACCGGTACATTATACATGTAAGTAATGCCCCGCCAGACAGACTGACACAGTGACCGGTACATTATACATGTAAGTAATGCCCCGCCGGACAGACTGACACAGGCACCGGTACATTATACATGTAAGTAACGCCCCGCCGGACAGACTGACACAGTGACCGGTACATTATACATGTAACGCCCCGCC
Source organism: Ascaphus truei (assembly GCF_040206685.1). Lineage (NCBI taxonomy): Eukaryota > Metazoa > Chordata > Amphibia > Anura > Ascaphidae > Ascaphus > Ascaphus truei. The sequence continues at coordinate 28,228 of NW_027456752.1, read as the reverse complement.
GGACAGACTGACACAGTGACCGGTACATTATACATGTAAGTAACGCCCCGCCGGACAGACTGACACAGTGACCGGTACATTATACATGTAACGCCCCGCCGGACAGACTGACACAGTGACCGGTACATTATACATGTAAGTAACGCCCCGCCGGACAGACTGACACAGTGACCGGTACATTATACATGTAAGTAACGCCCCGCCGGACAGACTGACACAGGGACCGGTACATTATACATGTAAGTAACGCCCCGCCGGACAGACTGACACAGTGACCGGTACATTATACATGTAACGCCCCGCCGGACAGACTGACACAGTGACCGGTACATTATACATGTAAGTAACGCCCCGCCGGACAGACTGACACAGTGACTGGTACATTATACATGTAAGTAACGCCCCGCCGGACAGACTGACACAGTGACCGGTACATTATACATGTAAGTAACGCCCCGCCGGACAGACTGACACAGTGACCGGTACATTATACATGTAACGCCCCGCCGGACAGACTGACACAGTGACCGGTACATTATACATGTAACGCCCCGCCGGACAGACTGACACAGTGACCGGTACATTATACATGTAAGTAACGCCCCGCCGGACAGACTGACACAGTGACCGGTACATTATACATGTAACGCCCCGCCGGACAGACTGACACAGTGACCGGTACATTATACATGTAAGTAACGCCCCGCCGGACAGACTGACACAGTGACCGGTACATTATACATGTAAGTAACGCCCCGCCGGACAGACTGACACAGTGACCGGTACATTATACATGTAAGTAACGCCCCGCCGGACAGACTGACACAGTGACCGGTACATTATACATGTAACGCCCCGCCGGACAGACTGACACAGTGACCGGTACATTATACATGTAACGCCCCGCTGGACAGACTGACACAGTGACCGGTACATTATACATGTAAGTAACGCCCCGCCGGACAGACTGACACAGTGACCGGTACATTATACATGTAACGCCCCGCCGGACAGACTGACACAGTGACCGGTACATTATACATGTAACGCCCCGCCGGACAGACTGACACAGTGACCGGTACATTATACATGTAAGTAACGCCCCGCCGGACAGACTGACACAGTGACCGGTACATTATACATGTAACGCCCCGCCGGACAGACTGACACAGTGACCGGTACATTATACATGTAACGCCCCGCCGGACAGACTGACACAGTGACCGGTACATTATACATGTAACGCCCCGCCGGACAGACTGACACAGTGACCGGTACATTATACATGTAAGTAACGCCCCGCCGGACAGACTGACACAGTGACCGGTACATTATACATGTAAGTAACGCCCCGCCGGACAGACTGACACAATGACCGGTACATTATACATGTAACGCCTCGCCGGACAGACTGACACAGTGACCGGTACATTATACATGTAAGTAACGCCCCGCCGGACAGACTGACACAGTGACCGGTACATTATACATGTAAGTAATGCCCCGCCGGACAGACTGACACAGTGACCGGTACATTATACATGTAAGTAACGCCCCGCCGGACAGACTGACACAGTGACCGGTACATTATACATGTAAGTAACGCCCCGCCGGACAGACTGACACAGTGAACGGTACATTATACATGTAAGTAACGCCCCGCCGGACAGACTGACACAGTGACCGGTACATTATACATGTAACGCCCCGCCGGACAGACTGACACAGTGACCGGTACATTATACATGTAAGTAACGCCCCGCCGGACAGACTGACACAGTGACCGGTACATTATACATGTAAGTAACGCCCCGCCGGACAGACTGACACAGTGACCGGTACATTATACATGTAACGCCCCGCCGGACAGACTGACACAGTGACCGGTACATTATACATGTAAGTAACGCCCCGCCGGACAGACTGACACAGTGACCGGTACATTATACATGTAAGTAACGCCCCGCCGGACAGACTGACATAGTGACCGTTACATTATACATGTAACGCCCCGCCGGACAGACTGACACAGTGACCGATACATTATACATGTAAGTAACGCCCCGCCGGACAGACTGACACAGTGACCGGTACATTATACATGTAAGTAACGCCCCGCCGGAAAGACTGACACAGTGACCGGTACATTATACATGTATGTAACGCCCCGCCGGACAGACTGACACAGTGACCGGTACATTATACATGTAAGTAATGCCCCGCCGGACAGACTGACACAGTGACCGGTACATTATACATGTAACGCCCCGCCGGACAGACTGACACAGTGACCGGTACATTATACATGTAAGTAACGCCCCGCCGGACAGACTGACACAGTGACCGGTACATTATACATGTAAGTAACGCCCCGCCGGACAGACTGACACAGTGACCGGTACATTATACATGTAAGTAACGCCCCGCCGGACAGACTGACACAGTGACCGGTACATTATACATGTAACGCCCCGCCGGACAGACTGACACAGTGACCGGTACATTATACATGTAACGCCCCGCTGGACAGACTGACACAGTGACCGGTACATTATACATGTAAGTAACGCCCCGCCGGACAGACTGACACAGTGACCGGTACATTATACATGTAACGCCCGCCGGACAGACTGACACAGTGACCGGTACATTATACATGTAACGCCCCGCCGGACAGACTGACACAGTGACCGGTACATTATACATGTAAGTAACGCCCCGCCGGACAGACTGACACAGTGACCGGTACATTATACATGTAACGCCCCGCCGGACAGACTGACACAGTGACCGGTACATTATACATGTAACGCCCCGCCGGACAGACTGACACAGTGACCGGTACATTATACATGTAACGCCCCGCCGGACAGACTGACACAGTGACCGGTACATTATACATGTAAGTAACGCCCCGCCGGACAGACTGACACAGTGACCGGTACATTATACATGTAAGTAACGCCCCGCCGGACAGACTGACACAATGACCGGTACATTATACATGTAACGCCTCGCCGGACAGACTGACACAGTGACCGGTACATTATACATGTAAGTAACGCCCCGCCGGACAGACTGACACAGTGACCGGTACATTATACATGTAAGTAATGCCCCGCCGGACAGACTGACACAGTGACCGGTACATTATACATGTAAGTAACGCCCCGCCGGACAGACTGACACAGTGACCGATACATTATACATGTAAGTAACGCCCCGCCGGACAGACTGACACAGTGACCGGTACATTATACATGTAAGTAACGCCCCGCCGGAAAGACTGACACAGTGACCGGTACATTATACATGTATGTAACGCCCCGCCGGACAGACTGACACAGTGACCGGTACATTATACATGTAAGTAATGCCCCGCCGGACAGACTGACACAGTGACCGGTACATTATACATGTAACGCCCCGCCGGACAGACTGACACAGTGACCGGTACATTATACATGTAAGTAACGCCCCGCCGGACAGACTGACACAGTGACCGGTACATTATACATGTAAGTAACGCCCCGCCGGACAGACTGACACAGTGACCGGTACATTATACATGTAACGCCCCGCCGGACAGACTGACACAGTGACCGGTACATTATACATGTAAGTAACGCCCCGCCGGACAGACTGACACAGTGACCGGTACATTATACATGTAAGTAACGCCCCGCCGGACAGACTGACATAGTGACCGTTACATTATACATGTAACGCCCCGCCGGACAGACTGACACAGTGACCGATACATTATACATGTAAGTAACGCCCCGCCGGACAGACTGACACAGTGACCGGTACATTATACATGTAAGTAACGCCCCGCCGGAAAGACTGACACAGTGACCGGTACATTATACATGTATGTAACGCCCCGCCGGACAGACTGACACAGTGACCGGTACATTATACATGTAAGTAATGCCCCGCCGGACAGACTGACACAGTGACCGGTACATTATACATGTAACGCCCCGCCGGACAGACTGACACAGTGACCGGTACATTATACATGTAAGTAACGCCCCGCCGGACAGACTGACACAGTGACCGGTACATTATACATGTAAGTAACGCCCCGCCGGACAGACTGACACAGTGACCGGTACATTATACATGTAAGTAACGCCCCGCCGGACAGACTGACACAGTGACCGGTACATTATACATGTAACGCCCCGCCGGACAGACTGACACAGTGACCGGTACATTATACATGTAACGCCCCGCTGGACAGACTGACACAGTGACCGGTACATTATACATGTAAGTAACGCCCCGCCGGACAGACTGACACAGTGACCGGTACATTATACATGTAACGCCCCGCCGGACAGACTGACACAGTGACCGGTACATTATACATGTAACGCCCCGCCGGACAGACTGACACAGTGACCGGTACATTATACATGTAAGTAACGCCCCGCCGGACAGACTGACACAGTGACCGGTACATTATACATGTAACGCCCCGCCGGACAGACTGACACAGTGACCGGTACATTATACATGTAACGCCCCGCCGGACAGACTGACACAGTGACCGGTACATTATACATGTAACGCCCCGCCGGACAGACTGACACAGTGACCGGTACATTATACATGTAAGTAACGCCCCGCCGGACAGACTGACACAGTGACCGGTACATTATACATGTAAGTAACGCCCCGCCGGACAGACTGACACAATGACCGGTACATTATACATGTAACGCTCGCCGGACAGACTGACACAGTGACCGGTACATTATACATGTAAGTAACGCCCCGCCGGACAGACTGACACAGTGACCGGTACATTATACATGTAAGTAATGCCCCGCCGGACAGACTGACACAGTGACCGGTACATTATACATGTAAGTAACGCCCCGCCGGACAGACTGACACAGTGACCGGTACATTATACATGTAAGTAACGCCCCGCCGGACAGACTGACACAGTGAACGGTACATTATACATGTAAGTAACGCCCCGCCGGACAGACTGACACAGTGACCGGTACATTATACATGTAACGCCCCGCCGGACAGACTGACACAGTGACCGGTACATTATACATGTAAGTAACGCCCCGCCGGACAGACTGACACAGTGACCGGTACATTATACATGTAAGTAACGCCCCGCCGGACAGACTGACACAGTGACCGGTACATTATACATGTAACGCCCCGCCGGACAGACTGACACAGTGACCGGTACATTATACATGTAAGTAACGCCCCGCCGGACAGACTGACACAGTGACCGGTACATTATACATGTAAGTAACGCCCCGCCGGACAGACTGACATAGTGACCGGTACATTATACATGTAACGCCCCGCCGGACAGACTGACACAGTGACCGATACATTATACATGTAAGTAACGCCCCGCCGGACAGACTGACACAGTGACCGGTACATTATACATGTAAGTAACGCCCCGCCGGAAAGACTGACACAGTGACCGGTACATTATACATGTATGTAACGCCCCGCCGGACAGACTGACACAGTGACCGGTACATTATACATGTAAGTAACACCCCGCCGGACAGACTGACACAGTGACCGGTACATTATACATGTAAGTAACGCCCCGCCGGACAGACTGACACAGTGACCGGTACATTATACATGTAAGTAACGCCCCGCCGGACAGACTGACACAGTGACCGGCACATTATACATGTAACGCCCCGCCGGACAGACTGACACAGTGACCGGTACACTATACATGTAAGTAACGCCCCGCCGGACAGACTGACACAGGGACCGGTACATTATACATGTAACGCCCCGCCGGACAGACTGACACAGTGACCGGTACATTATACATGTAAGTAACGCCCCGCCGGACAGACTGACACAGTGACCGGTACATTATACATGTAACGCCCCGCCGGACAGACTGACACAGTGACCGGTACATTATACATGTAAGTAACGCCCCGCCGGACAGACTGACACAGTGACCGGTACATTATACATGTAACGCCCCGCCGGACAGACTGACACAGTGACCGGTACATTATACATGTAACGCCCCGCCGGACAGACTGACACAGTGACCGGTACATTATACATGTAAGTAACGCCCCACCGGACAGACTGACACAGTGACCGGTACATTATACATGTAAGTAACGCCCCGCCGGACAGACTGACACAGTGACCGGTACATTATACATGTAAGTAACGCCCCGCCGGACAGACTGACACAGTGACCGGTACATTATACATGTAAGTAACGCTCCGCCGGACAGACTGACACAGTGACCGGTACATTATACATGTAACGCCCCGCCGGACAGACTGACACAGGGACCGGTACATTATACATGTAAGTAACGCCCCGCCGGACAGACTGACACAGTGACCGGTACATTATACATGTAACGCCCCGCCGGACAGACTGACACAGTGACCGGTACATTATACATGTAAGTAACGCCCCGCCGGACAGACTGACACAGTGACCGGTACATTATACATGTAACGCCCCGCCGGACAGACTGACACAGTGACCGGTACATTATACATGTAAGTAACGCCCCGCCGGACAGACTGACACAGTGACCGGTACATTATACATGTAAGTAACGCCCCGCCGGACAGACTGACACAGTGAACGGTACATTATACATGTAAGTAACGCCCCGCCGGACAGACTGACACAGTGACCGGTACATTATACATGTAACGCCCCGCCGGACAGACTGACACAGTGACCGGTACATTATACATGTAAGTAACGCCCCGCCGGACAGACTGACACAGTGACCGGTACATTATACATGTAAGTAACGCCCCGCCGGACAGACTGACACAGTGACCGGTACATTATACATGTAACGCCCCGCCGGACAGACTGACACAGTGACCGGTACATTATACATGTAAGTAACGCCCCGCCGGACAGACTGACACAGTGACCGGTACATTATACATGTAAGTAACGCCCCGCCGGACAGACTGACATAGTGACCGGTACATTATACATGTAACGCCCCGCCGGACAGACTGACACAGTGACCGATACATTATACATGTAAGTAACGCCCCGCCGGACAGACTGACACAGTGACCGGTACATTATACATGTAAGTAACGCCCCGCCGGAAAGACTGACACAGTGACCGGTACATTATACATGTATGTAACGCCCCGCCGGACAGACTGACACAGTGACCGGTACATTATACATGTAAGTAACACCCCGCCGGACAGACTGACACAGTGACCGGTACATTATAAATGTAAGTAACGCCCCGCCGGACAGACTGACACAGTGACCGGTACATTATACATGTAAGTAACGCCCCGCCGGACAGACTGACACAGTGACCGGCACATTATACATGTAACGCCCCGCCGGACAGACTGACACAGTGACCGGTACACTATACATGTAAGTAACGCCCCGCCGGACAGACTGACACAGGGACCGGTACATTATACATGTAACGCCCCGCCGGACAGACTGACACAGTGACCGGTACATTATACATGTAAGTAACGCCCCGCCGGACAGACTGACACAGTGACCGGTACATTATACATGTAACGCCCCGCCGGACAGACTGACACAGTGACCGGTACATTATACATGTAAGTAACGCCCCGCCGGACAGACTGACACAGTGACCGGTACATTATACATGTAACGCCCCGCCGGACAGACTGACACAGTGACCGGTACATTATACATGTAACGCCCCGCCGGACAGACTGACACAGTGACCGGTACATTATACATGTAAGTAACGCCCCACCGGACAGACTGACACAGTGACCGGTACATTATACATGTAAGTAACGCCCCGCCGGACAGACTGACACAGTGACCGGTACATTATACATGTAAGTAACGCCCCGCCGGACAGACTGACACAGTGACCGGTACATTATACATGTAAGTAACGCTCCGCCGGACAGACTGACACTGTGACCGGTACATTATACATGTAACGCCCCGCCGGACAGACTGACACAGGGACCGGTACATTATACATGTAAGTAACGCCCCGCCGGACAGACTGACACAGTGACCGGTACATTATACATGTAACGCCCCGCCGGACAGACTGACACAGTGACCGGTACATTATACATGTAAGTAACGCCCCGCCGGACAGACTGACACAGTGACCGGTACATTATACATGTAACGCCCCGCCGGACAGACTGACACAGTGACCGGTACATTATACATGTAAGTAACGCCCCGCCGGACAGACTGACACAGTGACCGGTACATTATACATGTAAGTAACGCCCCGCCGGACAGACTGACACAGTGACCGGTACATTATACATGTAAGTAACGCCCCGCCGGACAGACTGACACAGTGACCGGTACATTATACATGTAACGCCCCGCCGGACAGACTGACACAGTGACCGGTACATTATACATGTAAGTAACGCCCCGCCGGACAGACTGACACAGTGACCGGTACATTATACATGTAAGTAACGCCCCGCCGGACAGACTGACACAGTGACCGGTACATTATACATGTAAGTAATGCCCCGCCGGACAGACTGACACAGGGACCGGTACATTATACATGTAAGTAATGCCCCGCCGGACAGACTGACACAGGGACCGGTACATTATACATGTAAGTAATGCCCCGCCGGACAGACTGACACAGGGACCGGTACATTATACATGTAAGTAATGCCCCGCCGGACAGACTGACACAGTGACCGGTACATTATACATGTAAGTAATGCCCCGCCGGACAGACTGCACAGGGACCGGTACATTATACATGTAAGTAACGCCCCGCCGGACAGACTGACACAGTGACCGGTACATTATACATGTAACGCCCCGCCGGACAGACTGACACAGTGACCGGTACATTATACATGTAAGTAACGCCCCGCCGGACAGACTGACACAGTGACCGGTACATTATACATGTAAGTAACGCCCCGCCGGACAGACTGACACAGGGACCGGTACATTATACATGTAAGTAACGCCCCGCCGGACAGACTGACACAGTGACCGGTACATTATACATGTAAGTAACGCCCCGCCGGACAGACTGACACAGTGACCGGTACATTATACATGTAAGTAACGCCCCGCCGGACAGACTGACACAGTGACTGGTACATTATACATGTAAGTAACGCCCCGCCGGACAGACTGACACAGTGACCGGTACATTATACATGTAAGTAACGCCCCGCCGGACAGACTGACACAGTGACCGGTACATTATACATGTAACGCCCTGCCGGACAGACTGACACAGTGACCGGTACATTATACATGTAACGCCCCGCCGGACAGACTGACACAGTGACCGGTACATTATACATGTAAGTAACGCCCCGCCGGACAGACTGACACAGTGACCGGTACATTATACATGTAACGCCCCGCCGGACAGACTGACACAGTGACCGGTACATTATACATGTAAGTAACGCCCCGCCGGACAGACTGACACAGTGACCGGTACATTATACATGTAAGTAACGCCCCGCCGGACAGACTGACACAGTGACCGGTACATTATACATGTAAGTAACGCCCCGCCGGACAGACTGACACAGTGACCGGTACATTATACATGTAACGCCCCGCCGGACAGACTGACACAGTGACCGGTACATTATACATGTAACGCCCCGCCGGACAGACTGACACAGTGACCGGTACATTATACATGTAAGTAACGCCCCGCCGGACAGACTGACACAGTGACCGGTACATTATACATGTAACGCCCCGCCGGACAGACTGACACAGTGACCGGTACATTATACATGTAACGCCCTGCCGGACAGACTGACACAGTGACCGGTACATTATACATGTAACGCCCCGCCGGACAGACTGACACAGTGACCGGTACATTATATATGTAAGTAACGCCCCGCCGGACAGACTGACACAGTGACCGGTACATTATAAATGTAAGTAACGCCCCGCCGGACAGACTGACACAGTGACCGGTACATTATACATGTAAGTAACGCCCCGCCGGACAGACTGACACAATGACCGGTACATTATACATGTAACGCCTCGCCGGACAGACTGACACAGTGACCGGTACATTATACATGTAAGTAATGCCCCGCCGGACAGACTGACACAGTGACCGGTACATTATACATGTAAGTAACGCCCCGCCGGACAGACTGACACAGTGACCGGTACATTATACATGTAACGCCCCGCCGGACAGACTGACACAGTGACCGGTACATTATACATGTAACGCCCCGCCGGACAGACTGACACAGTGACCGGTACATTATACATGTAACGCCCCGCCGGACAGACTGACACAGTGACCGGTACATTATACATGTAAGTAACGCCCTGCCGGACAGACTGACACAGTGACCGGTACATTATACATGTAAGTAACGCCCCGCCGGACAGACTGACACAGTGACCGGTACATTATACATGTAAGTAACGCCCCGCCGGACAGACTGACACAGGGACCGGTACATTATACATGTAACGCCCCGCCGGACAGACTGACACAGTGACCGGTACATTATACATGTAAGTAACGCCCCGCCGGACAGACTGACACAGTGACCGGTACATTATACATGTAACGCCCCGCCGGACAGACTGACACAGTGACCGGTACATTATACATGTAAGTAACGCCCCGCCGGACAGACTGACACAGTGACCGGTACATTATACATGTAACGCCCCGCCGGACAGACTGACACAGGGACCGGTACATTATACATGTAACGCCCCGCCGGACAGACTGACACAGTGACCGGTACATTATACATGTAAGTAACGCCCCGCCGGACAGACTGACACAGTGACCGGTACATTATACATGTAAGTAACGCCCCGCCGGACAGACTGACACAGTGACCGGTACATTATACATGTAAGTAACGCCCCGCCGGACAGACTGACACAGTGACCGGTACATTATACATTTAAGTAACGCCCCGCCGGACAGACTGACACAGTGACCGGTACATTATACATGTAACGCCCCGCCGGACAGACTGACACAGTGACCGGTACATTATACATGTAATGCCCCGCCGGACAGACTGACACAGTGACCGGTACATTATACATGTAAGTAACGCCCCGCCGGACAGACTGACACAGTGACCGGTACATTATACATGTAAGTAACGCCCCGCCGGACAGACTGACACAGTGACCGGTACATTATACATGTAACGCCCCGCCGGACAGACTGACACAGTGACCGGTACATTATACATGTAAGTAACGCCCCGCCGGACAGACTGACACAGTGACCGGTACATTATACATGTAACGCCCTGCCGGACAGACTGACACAGGGACCGGTACATTATACATGTAAGTAACGCCCCGCCGGACATACTGACACAGTGACCGGTACATTATACATGTAAGTAACGCCCCGCCGGACAGACTGACACAGTGACCGGTACATTATACATGTAAGTAACGCCCCGCCGGACAGACTGACACAGTGACCGGTACATTATACATGTAACGCCCCGCCGGACAGACTGACACAGTGACCGGTACATTATACATGTAAGTAACGCCCCGCCGGACAGACTGACACAGTGACCGGTACATTATACATGTAAGTAACGCCCCGCCGGACAGATTGACACAGTGACCGGTACATTATACATGTAAGTAACGCCCCGCCGGACAGACTGACACAGGGACCGGTACATTATACATGTAAGTAACGCCCCGCCGGACAGACTGACACAGTGACCGGTACATTATACATGTAACGCCCCGCCGGACAGACTGACACAGTGACCGGTACATTATACATGTAAGTAACGCCCCGCCGGACAGACTGACACAGTGACCGGTACATTATACATGTAAGTAACGCCCCGCCGGACAGACTGACACAGTGACCGGTACATTATACATGTAAGTAACGCCCCGCCAGACAAACTGACACAGGGACCGGTACATTATACATGTAAGTAACGCCCCGCCGGACAGACTGACACAGTGACCGGTACATTATACATGTAACGCCCCGCCGGACAGACTGACACAGTGACCGGTACATTATACATGTAAGTAACGCCCCGCCGGACAGACTGACACAGGGACCGGTACATTATACATGTAAGTAACGCCCCGCCGGACAGACTGACACAGTGACCGGTACATTATACATGTAAGTAACGCCCCGCCGGACAGACTGACACAGGGACCGGTACATTATACATGTAAGTACGCCCCGCCGGACAGACTGACACAGGGACCGGTACATTATACATGTAAGTAACGCCCCGCCGGACAGACTGACACAGTGACCGGTACATTATACATGTAAGTAACGCCCCGCCGGACAGACTGACACAGTGACCGGTACATTATACATGTAAGTAACGCCCCGCCGGACAGACTGACACAGGGACCGGTACATTATACATGTAAGTAACGCCCCGCCGGACAGACTGACACAGTGACCGGTACATTATACATGTAAGTAACGCCCCGCCGGACAGACTGACACAGTGACCGGTACATTATACATGTAACGCCCCGCCGGACAGACTGACACAGTGACCGGTACATTATACATGTAAGTAACGCCCCGCCGGACAGACTGACACAGTGACCGGTACATTATACATGTAAGTAACGCCCCGCCGGACAGACTGACACAGTGACCGGTACATTATACATGTAACGCCCCGCCAGACAGACTGACACAGTGACCGGTACATTATACATGTAAGTAACGCCCCGCCGGACAGACTGACAGTGACCGGTACATTATACATGTAAGTAACACCCCACCGGACAGACTGACACAGTGACCGGTACATTATACATGTAAGTAACGCCCCGCCGGACAGACTGACACAGTGACCGGTACATTATACATGTAAGTAACACCCCGCCGGACAGACTGACACAGTGACCGGTACATTATACATGTAAGTAACGCCCCGCCGGACAGACTGACACAGTGACCGGTACATTATACATGTAAGTAACGCCCCGCCGGACAGACTGACACAGTGACCGGTACATTATACATGTAACGCCCCGCCAGACAGACTGACACAGTGACCGGTACATTATACATGTAAGTAACGCCCCGCCGGACAGACTGACACAGTGACCGGTACATTATACATGTAACGCCCCGCCGGACAGACTGACACAGTGACCGGTACATTATAAATGTAAGTAACGCCCCGCCGGACAGACTGACACAGTGACCGGTACATTATACATGTAACGCCCCGCCGGACAGACTGACACAGTGACCGGTACATTATACATGTAAGTAACGCCCCGCCGGACAGACTGACACAGTGACCGGTACATTATACATGTAAGTAACGCCCCGCCGGACAGACTGACACAGTGACCGGATACATTATACATGTAAGTAACGCCCCGCCGGACAGACTGACACAGTGACCGGTACATTATACATGTAAGTAACGCCCCGCCGGACAGACTGACACAGTGACCGGTACATTATACATGTAAGTAACGCCCCGCCGGACAGACTGACACAGGGACCGGTACATTATACATGTAAGTAACGCCCCGCCGGACAGACTGACACAGGGACCGGTACATTATACATGTAAGTAACGCCCCGCCGGACAGACTGACACAGTGACCGGTACATTATACATGTAACGCCCCGCCGGACAGACTGACACAGTGACCGGTACATTATACATGTAACGCCCCGCCGGACAGACTGACACAGTGACCGGTACATTATACATGTAAGTAACGCCCCGCCGGACAGACTGACACAGTGACCGGTACATTATACATGTAAGTAACGCCCCGCCGGACAGACTGACACAGTGACCGGTACATTATACATGAAGTAACGCCCCGCCGGACAGACTGACACAGTGACCGGTACATTATACATGTAACGCCCCGCCGGACAGACTGACACAGTGACCGGTACATTATACATGTAACGCCCCGCCGGACAGACTGACACAGTGACCGGTACATTATACATGTAAGTAACGCCCCGCCGGACAGACTGACACAGTGACCGGTACATTATACATGTAACGCCCGCCGGACAGACTGACACAGTGACCGGTACATTATACATGTAACGCCCTGCCGGACAGACTGACACAGTGACCGGTACATTATACATGTAACGCCCCGCCGGACAGACTGACACAGTGACGGTACATTATATATGTAAGTAACGCCCCGCCGGACAGACTGACACAGTGACCGGTACATTATAAATGTAAGTAACGCCCCGCCGGACAGACTGACACAGTGACCGGTACATTATACATGTAAGTAACGCCCCGCCGGACAGACTGACACAATGACCGGTACATTATACATGTAACGCCTCGCCGGACAGACTGACACAGTGACCGGTACATTATACATGTAAGTAATGCCCCGCCGGACAGACTGACACAGTGACCGGTACATTATACATGTAAGTAACGCCCCGCCGGACAGACTGACACAGTGACCGGTACATTATACATGTAACGCCCCGCCGGACAGACTGACACAGTGACCGGTACATTATACATGTAACGCCCCGCCGGACAGACTGACACAGTGACCGGTACATTATACATGTAACGCCCCGCCGGACAGACTGACACAGTGACCGGTACATTATACATGTAAGTAACGCCCTGCCGGACAGACTGACACAGTGACCGGTACATTATACATGTAAGTAACGCCCCGCCGGACAGACTGACACAGTGACCGGTACATTATACATGTAAGTAACGCCCCGCCGGACAGACTGACACAGTGACCGGTACATTATACATGTAAGTAACGCCCCGCCGGACAGACTGACACAGGGACCGGTACATTATACATGTAACGCCCCGCCGGACAGACTGACACAGTGACCGGTACATTATACATGTAAGTAACGCCCCGCCGGACAGACTGACACAGTGACCGGTACATTATACATGTAACGCCCCGCCGGACAGACTGACACAGTGACCGGTACATTATACATGTAAGTAACGCCCCGCCGGACAGACTGACACAGTGACCGGTACATTATACATGTAACGCCCCGCCGGACAGACTGACACAGGGACCGGTACATTATACATGTAACGCCCCGCCGGACAGACTGACACAGTGACCGGTACATTATACATGTAAGTAACGCCCCGCCGGACAGACTGACACAGTGACCGGTACATTATACATGTAAGTAACGCCCCGCCGGACAGACTGACACAGTGACCGGTACATTATACATGTAAGTAACGCCCCGCCGGACAGACTGACACAGTGACCGGTACATTATACATTTAAGTAACGCCCCGCCGGACAGACTGACACAGTGACCGGTACATTATACATGTAACGCCCCGCCGGACAGACTGACACAGTGACCGGTACATTATACATGTAATGCCCCGCCGGACAGACTGACACAGTGACCGGTACATTATACATGTAAGTAACGCCCCGCCGGACAGACTGACACAGTGACCGGTACATTATACATGTAAGTAACGCCCCGCCGGACAGAATGACACAGTGACCGGTACATTATACATGTAACGCCCCGCCGGACAGACTGACACAGTGACCGGTACATTATACATGTAAGTAACGCCCCGCCGGACAGACTGACACAGTGACCGGTACATTATACATGTAACGCCCTGCCGGACAGACTGACACAGGGACCGGTACATTATACATGTAAGTAACGCCCCGCCGGACAGACTGACACAGTGACCGGTACATTATACATGTAAGTAACGCCCCGCCGGACAGACTGACACAGTGACCGGTACATTATACATGTAAGTAACGCCCCGCCGGACAGACTGACACAGTGACCGGTACATTATACATGTAACGCCCCGCCGGACAGACTGACACAGTGACCGGTACATTATACATGTAAGTAACGCCCCGCCGGACAGACTGACACAGTGACCGGTACATTATACATGTAAGTAACGCCCCGCCGGACAGACTGACACAGTGACCGGTACATTATACATGTAAGTAACGCCCCGCCGGACAGACTGACACAGGGACCGGTACATTATACATGTAAGTAACGCCCCGCCGGACAGACTGACACAGTGACCGGTACATTATACATGTAACGCCCCGCCGGACAGACTGACACAGTGACCGGTACATTATACATGTAAGTAACGCCCCGCCGGACAGACTGACACAGTGACCGGTACATTATACATGTAAGTAACGCCCCGCCGGACAGACTGACACAGTGACCGGTACATTATACATGTAAGTAACGCCCCGCCAGACAAACTGACACAGGGACCGGTACATTATACATGTAAGTAACGCCCCGCCGGACAGACTGACACAGTGACCGGTACATTATACATGTAACGCCCCGCCGGACAGACTGACACAGTGACGGTACATTATACATGTAAGTAACGCCCCGCCGGACAGACTGACACAGGGACCGGTACATTATACATGTAAGTAACGCCCCGCCGGACAGACTGACACAGTGACCGGTACATTATACATGTAAGTAACGCCCCGCCGGACAGACTGACACAGGGACCGGTACATTATACATGTAAGTAACGCCCCGCCGGACAGACTGACACAGGGACCGGTACATTATACATGTAAGTAACGCCCCGCCGGACAGACTGACACAGTGACCGGTACATTATACATGTAAGTAACGCCCCGCCGGACAGACTGACACAGTGACCGGTACATTATACATGTAAGTAACGCCCCGCCGGACAGACTGACACAGGGACCGGTACATTATACATGTAAGTAACGCCCCGCCGGACAGACTGACACAGTGACCGGTACATTATACATGTAAGTAACGCCCCGCCGGACAGACTGACACAGTGACCGGTACATTATACATGTAACGCCCCGCCGGACAGACTGACACAGGGACCGGTACATTATACATGTAACGCCCCGCCGGACAGACTGACACAGTGACCGGTACATTATACATGTAAGTAACGCCCCGCCGGACAGACTGACACAGTGACCGGTACATTATACATGTAAGTAACGCCCCGCCGGACAGACTGACACAGTGACCGGTACATTATACATGTAAGTAACGCCCCGCCGGACAGACTGACACAGTGACCGGTACATTATACATTTAAGTAACGCCCCGCCGGACAGACTGACACAGTGACCGGTACATTATACATGTAACGCCCCGCCGGACAGACTGACACAGTGACCGGTACATTATACATGTAATGCCCCGCCGGACAGACTGACACAGTGACCGGTACATTATACATGTAAGTAACGCCCCGCCGGACAGACTGACACAGTGACCGGTACATTATACATGTAAGTAACGCCCCGCCGGACAGAATGACACAGTGACCGGTACATTATACATGTAACGCCCCGCCGGACAGACTGACACAGTGACCGGTACATTATACATGTAAGTAACGCCCCGCCGGACAGACTGACACAGTGACCGGTACATTATACATGTAACGCCCTGCCGGACAGACTGACACAGGGACCGGTACATTATACATGTAAGTAACGCCCCGCCGGACAGACTGACACAGTGACCGGTACATTATACATGTAAGTAACGCCCCGCCGGACAGACTGACACAGTGACCGGTACATTATACATGTAAGTAACGCCCCGCCGGACAGACTGACACAGTGACCGGTACATTATACATGTAACGCCCCGCCGGACAGACTGACACAGTGACCGGTACATTATACATGTAAGTAACGCCCCGCCGGACAGACTGACACAGTGACCGGTACATTATACATGTAAGTAACGCCCCGCCGGACAGACTGACACAGTGACCGGTACATTATACATGTAAGTAACGCCCCGCCGGACAGACTGACACAGGGACCGGTACATTATACATGTAAGTAACGCCCCGCCGGACAGACTGACACAGTGACCGGTACATTATACATGTAACGCCCCGCCGGACAGACTGACACAGTGACCGGTACATTATACATGTAAGTAACGCCCCGCCGGACAGACTGACACAGTGACCGGTACATTATACATGTAAGTAACGCCCCGCCGGACAGACTGACACAGTGACCGGTACATTATACATGTAAGTAACGCCCCGCCAGACAAACTGACACAGGGACCGGTACATTATACATGTAAGTAACGCCCCGCCGGACAGACTGACACAGTGACCGGTACATTATACATGTAACGCCCCGCCGGACAGACTGACACAGTGACCGGTACATTATACATGTAAGTAACGCCCCGCCGGACAGACTGACACAGGGACCGGTACATTATACATGTAAGTAACGCCCCGCCGGACAGACTGACACAGTGACCGGTACATTATACATGTAAGTAACGCCCCGCCGGACAGACTGACACAGGGACCGGTACATTATACATGTAAGTAACGCCCCGCCGGACAGACTGACACAGGGACCGGTACATTATACATGTAAGTAACGCCCCGCCGGACAGACTGACACAGTGACCGGTACATTATACATGTAAGTAACGCCCCGCCGGACAGACTGACACAGTGACCGGTACATTATACATGTAAGTAACGCCCCGCCGGACAGACTGACACAGGGACCGGTACATTATACATGTAAGTAACGCCCCGCCGGACAGACTGACACAGTGACCGGTACATTATACATGTAAGTAACGCCCCGCCGGACAGACTGACACAGTGACCGGTACATTATACATGTAACGCCCCGCCGGACAGACTGACACAGTGACCGGTACATTATACATGTAAGTAATGCCCCGCCGGACAGACTGACACAGTGACCGGTACATTATACATGTAAGTAACGCCCCGCCGGACAGACTGACACAGTGACCGGTACATTATACATGTAACGCCCCGCCAGACAGACTGACACAGTGACCAGTACATTATACATGTAAGTAACGCCCCGCCGGACAGACTGACAGTGACCGGTACATTATACATGTAAGTAACACCCCGCCGGACAGACTGACACAGTGACCGGTACATTATACATGTAAGTAACGCCCCGCCGGACAGACTGACACAGTGACCGGTACATTATACATGTAAGTAACACCCCGCCGGACAGACTGACACAGTGACCGGTACATTATACATGTAAGTAACGCCCCGCCGGACAGACTGACACAGTGACCGGTACATTATACATGTAAGTAACGCCCCGCCGGACAGACTGACACAGTGACCGGTACATTATACATGTAACGCCCCGCCAGACAGACTGACACAGTGACCGGTACATTATACATGTAAGTAACGCCCCGCCGGACAGACTGACACAGTGACCGGTACATTATACATGTAACGCCCCGCCGGACAGACTGACACAGTGACCGGTACATTATACATGTAAGTAACGCCCCGCCGGACAGACTGACACAGTGACCGGTACATTATACATGTAACGCCCCGCCGGACAGACTGACACAGTGACCGGTACATTATACATGTAAGTAACGCCCCGCCGGACAGACTGACACAGTGACCGGTACATTATACATGTAAGTAACGCCCCGCCGGACAGACTGACACAGTGACCGGTACATTATACATGTAAGTAACGCCCCGCCGGACAGACTGACACAGTGACCGGTACATTATACATGTAAGTAACGCCCCGCCGGACAGACTGACACAGTGACCGGTACATTATACATGTAAGTAACGCCCCGCCGGACAGACTGACACAGGGACCGGTACATTATACATGTAAGTAACGCCCCGCCGGACAGACTGACACAGGGACCGGTACATTATACATGTAAGTAACGCCCCGCCGGACAGACTGACACAGTGACCGGTACATTATACATGTAACGCCCCGCCGGACAGACTGACACAGTGACCGGTACATTATACATGTAAGTAACGCCCCGCCGGACAGACTGACACAGTGACCGGTACATTATACATGTAAGTAACGCCCCGCCGGACAGACTGACACAGTGACCGGTACATTATACATGTAAGTAACGCCCCGCCGGACAGACTGACACAGTGACCGGTACATTATACATGTAACGCCCCGCCGGACAGACTGACACAGTGACCGGTACATTATACATGTAAGTAACGCCCCGCCGGACAGACTGACACAGTGACCGGTACATTATACATGTAAGTAACGCCCCGCCGGACAGACTGACACAGTGACCGGTACATTATACATGTAAGTAATGCCCCGCCGGACAGACTGACACAGGGACCGGTACATTATACATGTAGTAATGCCCCGCCGGACAGACTGACACAGGGACCGGTACATTATACATGTAAGTAATGCCCCGCCGGACAGACTGACACAGGGACCGGTACATTATACATGTAAGTAATGCCCCGCCGGACAGACTGACACAGTGACCGGTACATTATACATGTAAGTAATGCCCCGCCGGACAGACTGACACAGGGACCGGTACATTATACATGTAAGTAACGCCCCGCCGGACAGACTGACACAGTGACCGGTACATTATACATGTAACGCCCCGCCGGACAGACTGACACAGTGACCGGTACATTATACATGTAAGTAACGCCCCGCCGGACAGACTGACACAGTGACCGGTACATTATACATGTAAGTAACGCCCCGCCGGACAGACTGACACAGTGACCGGTACATTATACATGTAAGTAACGCCCCGCCGGACAGACTGACACAGTGACCGGTACATTATACATGTAAGTAACGCCCCGCCGGACAGACTGACACAGTGACCGGTACATTATACATGTAAGTAACGCCCCGCCGGACAGACTGACACAGTGACCGGTACATTATACATGTAAGTAACGCCCCGCCGGACAGACTGACACAGTGACCGGTACATTATACATGTAAGTAACGCCCCGCCGGACAGACTGACACAGTGACCGGTACATTATACATGTAACGCCCTGCCGGACAGACTGACACAGTGACCGGTACATTATACATGTAACGCCCCGCCGGACAGACTGACACAGTGACCGGTACATTATACATGTAAGTAACGCCCCGCCGGACAGACTGACACAGTGACCGGTACATTATACATGTAACGCCCCGCCGGACAGACTGACACAGTGACCGGTACATTATACATGTAAGTAACGCCCGCCGGACAGACTGACACAGTGACCGGTACATTATACATGTAAGTAACGCCCCGCCGGACAGACTGACACAGTGACCGGTACATTATACATGTAAGTAACGCCCCGCCGGACAGACTGACACAGTGACCGGTACATTATACATGTAACGCCCCGCCGGACAGACTGACACAGTGACCGGTACATTATACATGTAAGTAACGCCCCGCCGGACAGACTGACACAGTGACCGGTACATTATACATGTAACGCCTCGCCGGACAGACTGACACAGTGACCGGTACATTATACATGTAAGTAACGCCCCGCCGGACAGACTGACACAGTGACCGGTACATTATACATGTAAGTAACGCCCCGCCGGACAGACTGACACAGTGACCGGTACATTATACATGTAACGCCCCGCCGGACAGACTGACACAGTGACCGGTACATTATACATGTAACGCCCCGCCGGACAGACTGACACAGTGACCGGTACATTATACATGTAACGCCCCGCCGGACAGACTGACACAGTGACCGGTACATTATACATGTAAGTAACGCCCTGCCGGACAGACTGACACAGTGACCGGTACATTATACATGTAAGTAACGCCCCGCCGGACAGACTGACACAGTGACCGGTACATTATACATGTAAGTAACGCCCCGCCGGACAGACTGACACAGTGACCGGTACATTATACATGTAAGTAACGCCCAGCCGGACAGACTGACACAGGGACCGGTACATTATACATGTAACGCCCCGCCGGACAGACTGACACAGTGACCGGTACATTATACATGTAAGTAACGCCCCGCCGGACAGACTGACACAGTGACCGGTACATTATACATGTAACGCCCCGCCGACAGACTGACACAGTGACCGGTACATTATACATGTAAGTACGCCCCGCCGGACAGACTGACACAGTGACCGGTACATTATACATGTAACGCCCCGCCGGACAGACTGACACAGGGACCGGTACATTATACATGTAACGCCCCGCCGGACAGACTGACACAGTGACCGGTACATTATACATGTAAGTAACGCCCCGCCGGACAGACTGACACAGTGACCGGTACATTATACATGTAAGTAACGCCCCGCCGGACAGACTGACACAGTGACCGGTACATTATACATGTAAGTAACGCCCCGCCGGACAGACTGACACAGTGACCGGTACATTATACATGTAACGCCCCGCCGGACAGACTGACACAGTGACCGGTACATTATACATGTAAGTAACGCCCCGCCGGACAGACTGACACAGTGACCGGTACATTATACATGTAACGCCCCGCCGGACAGACTGACACAGTGACCGGTACATTATACATGTAACGCCCCGCCGGACAGACTGACACAGTGACCGGTACATTATACATGTAAGTAACGCCCCGCCGGACAGACTGACACAGTGACCGGTACATTATACATGTAAGTAACGCCCCGCCGGACAGACTGACACAGTGACCGGTACATTATACATGTAAGTAACGCCCCGCCGGACAGACTGACACAGTGACCGGTACATTATACATGTAAGTAACGCCCCGCCGGACAGACTGACACAGTGACCGGTACATTATACATGTAACGCCCCGCCGGACAGACTGACACAGTGACCGGTACATTATACATGTAATGCCCCGCCGGACAGACTGACACAGTGACCGGTACATTATACATGTAAGTAACGCCCCGCCGGACAGACTGACACAGTGACCGGTACATTATACATGTAAGTAACGCCCCGCCGGACAGACTGACACAGTGACCGGTACATTATACATGTAACGCCCCGCCGGACAGACTGACACAGTGACCGGTACATTATACATGTAAGTAACGCCCCGCCGGACAGACTGACACAGTGACCGGTACATTATACATGTAACGCCCTGCCGGACAGACTGACACAGGGACCGGTACATTATACATGTAAGTAACGCCCCGCCGGACAGACTGACACAGTGACCGGTACATTATACATGTAAGTAACGCCCCGCCGGAAAGACTGACACAGTGACCGGTACATTATACATGTAAGTAACGCCCCGCCGGACAGACTGACACAGTGACCGGTACATTATACATGTAACGCCCCGCCGGACAGACTGACACAGTGACCGGTACATTATACATGTAAGTAACGCCCCGCCGGACAGACTGACACAGTGACCGGTACATTATACATGTAAGTAACGCCCCGCCGGACAGACTGACACAGTGACCGGTACATTATACATGTAAGTAACGCCCCGCCGGACAGACTGACACAGGGACCGGTACATTATACATGTAAGTAACGCCCCGCCGGACAGACTGACACAGTGACCGGTACATTATACATGTAACGCCCCGCCGGACAGACTGACACAGTGACCGGTACATTATACATGTAAGTAACGCCCCGCCGGACAGACTGACACAGTGACCGGTACATTATACATGTAAGTAACGCCCCGCCAGACAAACTGACACAGGGACCGGTACATTATACATGTAAGTAACGCCCCGCCGGACAGACTGACACAGTGACCGGTACATTATACATGTAACGCCCCGCCGGACAGACTGACACAGTGACCGGTACATTATACATGTAAGTAACGCCCCGCCGGACAGACTGACACAGGGACCGGTACATTATACATGTAAGTAACGCCCCGCCGGACAGACTGACACAGTGACCGGTACATTATACATGTAAGTAACGCCCCGCCGGACAGACTGACACAGGGACCGGTACATTATACATGTAAGTAACGCCCCGCCGGACAGACTGACACAGGGACCGGTACATTATACATGTAAGTAACGCCCCGCCGGACAGACTGACACAGTGACCGGTACATTATACATGTAACGCCCCGCCGGACAGACTGACACAGTGACCGGTACATTATACATGTAAGTAACGCCCCGCCGGACAGACTGACACAGTGACCGGTACATTATACATGTAAGTAACGCCCCGCCGGACAGACTGACACAGTGACCGGTACATTATACATGTAAGTAACGCCCCGCCGGACAGACTGACACAGGGACCGGTACATTATACATGTAAGTAACGCCCCGCCGGACAGACTGACACAGTGACCGGTACATTATACATGTAAGTAACGCCCCGCCGGACAGACTGACACAGTGACCGGTACATTATACATGTAACGCTCCGCCGGACAGACTGACACAGTGAC
The DNA here is from genome assembly GCF_040206685.1 of Ascaphus truei. Taxonomy (NCBI): domain Eukaryota; kingdom Metazoa; phylum Chordata; class Amphibia; order Anura; family Ascaphidae; genus Ascaphus; species Ascaphus truei. The sequence goes on along the minus strand of NW_027456752.1, from coordinate 3,871 downwards.
CGGTACATTATACATGTAAGTAACGCCCCGCCGGACAGACTGACACAGTGACCGGTACATTATACATGTAAGTAACGCCCCGCCGGACAGACTGACACAGTGACCGGTACATTATACATGTAACGCCCCGCCGGACAGACTGACACAGTGACCGGTACATTATACATGTAAGTAACGCCCCGCCGGACAGACTGACACAGTGACCGGTACATTATACATGTAACGCCCCGCCGGACAGACTGACACAGTGACCGGTACATTATACATGTAAGTAACGCCCCGCCGGACAGACTGACACAGTGACCGGTACATTATACATGTAAGTAACGCCCCGCCGGACAGACTGACACAGTGACCGGTACATTATACATGTAAGTAACGCCCCGCCGGACAGACTGACACAGTGACCGGTACATTATACATGTAAGTAACGCCCCGCCGGACAGACTGACACAGTGACCGGTACATTATACATGTAAGTAACGCCCCGCCGGACAGACTGACACAGGGACCGGTACATTATACATGTAAGTAACGCCCCGCCGGACAGACTGACACAGGGACCGGTACATTATACATGTAAGTAACGCCCCGCCGGACAGACTGACACAGTGACCGGTACATTATACATGTAACGCCCCGCCGGACAGACTGACACAGTGACCGGTACATTATACATGTAAGTAACGCCCCGCCGGACAGACTGACACAGTGACCGGTACATTATACATGTAAGTAACGCCCCGCCGGACAGACTGACACAGTGACCGGTACATTATACATGTAAGTAACGCCCCGCCGGACAGACTGACACAGTGACCGGTACATTATACATGTAACGCCCCGCCGGACAGACTGACACAGTGACCGGTACATTATACATGTAAGTAACGCCCCGCCGGACAGACTGACACAGTGACCGGTACATTATACATGTAAGTAACGCCCCGCCGGACAGACTGACACAGTGACCGGTACATTATACATGTAAGTAATGCCCCGCCGGACAGACTGACACAGGGACCGGTACATTATACATGTAAGTAATGCCCCGCCGGACAGACTGACACAGGGACCGGTACATTATACATGTAAGTAATGCCCCGCCGGACAGACTGACACAGGGACCGGTACATTATACATGTAAGTAATGCCCCGCCGGACAGACTGACACAGTGACCGGTACATTATACATGTAAGTAATGCCCCGCCGGACAGACTGGCACAGGGACCGGTACATTATACATGTAAGTAACGCCCCGCCGGACAGACTGACACAGTGACCGGTACATTATACATGTAACGCCCCGCCGGACAGACTGACACAGTGACCGGTACATTATACATGTAAGTAACGCCCCGCCGGACAGACTGACACAGTGACCGGTACATTATACATGTAAGTAACGCCCCGCCGGACAGACTGACACAGGGACCGGTACATTATACATGTAAGTAACGCCCCGCCGGACAGACTGACACAGTGACCGGTACATTATACATGTAAGTAACGCCCCGCCGGACAGACTGACACAGTGACCGGTACATTATACATGTAAGTAACGCCCCGCCGGACAGACTGACACAGTGACTGGTACATTATACATGTAAGTAACGCCCCGCCGGACAGACTGACACAGTGACCGGTACATTATACATGTAAGTAACGCCCCGCCGGACAGACTGACACAGTGACCGGTACATTATACATGTAACGCCCTGCCGGACAGACTGACACAGTGACCGGTACATTATACATGTAACGCCCCGCCGGACAGACTGACACAGTGACCGGTACATTATACATGTAAGTAACGCCCCGCCGGACAGACTGACACAGTGACCGGTACATTATACATGTAACGCCCCGCCGGACAGACTGACACAGTGACCGGTACATTATACATGTAAGTAACGCCCCGCCGGACAGACTGACACAGTGACCGGTACATTATACATGTAAGTAACGCCCCGCCGGACAGACTGACACAGTGACCGGTACATTATACATGTAAGTAACGCCCCGCCGGACAGACTGACACAGTGACCGGTACATTATACATGTAACGCCCCGCCGGACAGACTGACACAGTGACCGGTACATTATACATGTAAGTAACGCCCCGCCGGACAGACTGACACAATGACCGGTACATTATACATGTAACGCCTCGCCGGACAGACTGACACAGTGACCGGTACATTATACATGTAAGTAATGCCCCGCCGGACAGACTGACACAGTGACCGGTACATTATACATGTAAGTAACGCCCCGCCGGACAGACTGACACAGTGACCGGTACATTATACATGTAACGCCCCGCCGGACAGACTGACACAGTGACCGGTACATTATACATGTAACGCCCCGCCGGACAGACTGACACAGTGACCGGTACATTATACATGTAACGCCCCGCCGGACAGACTGACACAGTGACCGGTACATTATACATGTAAGTAACGCCCTGCCGGACAGACTGACACAGTGACCGGTACATTATACATGTAAGTAACGCCCCGCCGGACAGACTGACACAGTGACCGGTACATTATACATGTAAGTAACGCCCCGCCGGACAGACTGACACAGTGACCGGTACATTATACATGTAAGTAACGCCCCGCCGGACAGACTGACACAGTGACCGGTACATTATACATGTAACGCCCCGCCGGACAGACTGACACAGTGACCGGTACATTATACATGTAAGTAACGCCCCGCCGGACAGACTGACACAGTGACCGGTACATTATACATGTAACGCCCCGCCGGACAGACTGACACAGTGACCGGTACATTATACATGTAACGCCCCGCCGGACAGACTGACACAGGGACCGGTACATTATACATGTAACGCCCCGCCGGACAGACTGACACAGTGACCGGTACATTATACATGTAAGTAACGCCCCGCCGGACAGACTGACACAGTGACCGGTACATTATACATGTAAGTAACGCCCCGCCGGACAGACTGACACAGTGACCGGTACATTATACATGTAAGTAACGCCCCGCCGGACAGACTGACACAGTGACCGGTACATTATACATTTAAGTAACGCCCCGCCGGACAGACTGACACAGTGACCGGTACATTATACATGTAACGCCCCGCCGGACAGACTGACACAGTGACCGGTACATTATACATGTAATGCCCCGCCGGACAGACTGACACAGTGACCGGTACATTATACATGTAAGTAACGCCCCGCCGGACAGACTGACACAGTGACCGGTACATTATACATGTAAGTAACGCCCCGCCGGACAGACTGACACAGTGACCGGTACATTATACATGTAACGCCCCGCCGGACAGACTGACACAGGGACCGGTACATTATACATGTAAGTAACGCCCCGCCGGACAGACTGACACAGTGACCGGTACATTATACATGTAAGTAACGCCCCGCCGGACAGACTGACACAGTGACCGGTACATTATACATGTAACGCCCTGCCGGACAGACTGACACAGGGACCGGTACATTATACATGTAAGTAACGCCCCGCCGGACAGACTGACACAGTGACCGGTACATTATACATGTAAGTAACGCCCCGCCGGAAAGACTGACACAGTGACCGGTACATTATACATGTAAGTAACGCCCCGCCGGACAGACTGACACAGTGACCGGTACATTATACATGTAACGCCCCGCCGGACAGACTGACACAGTGACCGGTACATTATACATGTAAGTAACGCCCCGCCGGACAGACTGACACAGTGACCGGTACATTATACATGTAAGTAACGCCCCGCCGGACAGACTGACACAGGGACCGGTACATTATACATGTAAGTAACGCCCCGCCGGACAGACTGACACAGTGACCGGTACA